>NC_142608.1:26476078-26746400 GCF_041222555.1 Hakea prostrata | reverse complement strand
CATTATGTTATTTCAATGTCTTATCATGTTTATCAATTTCAATATATGATGACTTATGTCAATGTCATGAATTGAATGTTTATTATGATGTTGTATCTTGTGAACTGATATGATGAACTTGGGCATGTGATTGCTTAAGTATAACTTGGGATTGAGGGGTACCCTACTGGTGCTTCTGTCCTTGGACATCGGAGGGAATAGTATGGGATGTTCTCCGAAGGTGTCCATCGACGCTTCCCGGGTTATTGAATGACATACATAGGACTTGTCTAGATGTATGGCTAGGATGTCCCTATCATATCAGACCCGATTCGGAAAGGCATTGAGACCGAACAACCCGTGGTAGTAGTGTGGATTTGTGGGCGCTCAAGAGCGGTATCCACTCCATGAGAGGACATAACTTGCATTACGGTTACCCGAAAGGGGCCATGTATTGGTAGGGTTGCAAATGGCTAGACTTGGGCTCACGGGCACTCAAGACCGGTGAAATGATCCATGAGAGGGACGTGAGAGCTTCCCGTTTACCATTTGTGGATGACCAATAGGGTTGATGAGTCCGGTGAGTAATATCCGTGACTCTAGTGTGAAGGATACCGGAAAGGATCCCAAGAGAGGAGGAATGGACGTATCTGGAACTGACATGATATGATTAAGTAGATGACTTGCATTGGGCTAGGCTATACCTTGACATGCGCCAATACTTAGACCAAACGGTGATGTGAGAGAGTGGTGACCGAAACCCCCAACCATGGATTTGTCCAAGAGGGATGCAGGACCTAATTTCCCCTGGTGATGAGTGACTGAGACTACCCAAAGAAGTATGGTGCTACGACTTAAAGCATGTCTAACATAGATGACCAGCATACTTAGAATAAAATCATATTGCATTATATGCTTCATATCATCTGCATCATGTTATGATTATCTTGTGGTTTATGTGTGATGGAATAACTTCCTTGCTGAGTTCTTTTGAACTCATTCCTTTTCTGTTGCAATATTTTGTTAGGCTATTCTACAGGTGATTACTATGATGGCACCCTCCCTGAGGCGGACCCGGATACCTCATACTACTATCCGGAGGCTAGCTACACTGAAGACTTCGGTGACCATACCGAAGAAGATCACCCGGCGTACCAGGGTTAGCCCTGGAGTTGTATGGGAGCAGTCATGTTGGATCTCCATGGTCCTCATCTTTGAGGAGGACATATCCATTGTGGAGGAGACTTATGAGTAGTTACCACTTCTTTTTGTGACAGTTAAACTTAGAAGAATTGTAATAACTTTAACTTACCTTCATAACTTGAGACTTGTACTTAACTAAATTTTGACCTTACTTCCGCTTGGTGAAGGAGTGGATTCCGCCCACTGTCTTCTTATTTATCTGATTTGATATTTATTTCCGCACTCTGAATATCCTTGATATCTTATTCCTAAATTCTATTTTATTGATTATAGCTTAATATTGATTGTTCATGATTGTGTTATTGTCGATGTGGCTGATGTGGTCTCTGAACTATGGATCTTCGGGGCTGTGGATCACATCCCGGGTATGCCATATAGGGTACTGGCTGGGTGGATGTGACATAAGTACTGGCGCATGTCAGGGTTAAGCCTAGCCCAATGCAAGACATCTACTCAATTACATCAACTCAGGTCCAGATACGTCCATTCCTCACCCCTGGCGATCCTTTCCGGTATCATTTCCACCAGAGTCCTAATAGTCCCTGACTACGGACTCATCAACCCTATTGGTTATCCACATATGGTAAACGGGAAGCTCTCATGTCCCCTCACGGGTTGGTTACCGGTCTTGAGCGCCCATGAGCCCAGGTCTATCCATATGCAACCCTCCAATAAATGGCCCCCACAATGCGATTCCCGTCCTCTCATGGGTTGGTTACCAGTCTTGAGCACCCGTGAATCCCCATTGCTGCCATGGGTCGTTCAGTCTCAATACCCTTCCGATTCAGGTCTGATATAACGGGGACGTCCTAGCCAAACGCTGCTAGACAGTCCTAGGTATGACAATCAATGATCCGGGAAAGCGTCAATGGGCAACCCCGGAAACATCCCATACTATTTCTGATAATGTCCAAGGACAGAAGTGTCAAAAGGACACCTCTCAATCCCAAACCATACCTAATCAAACACATTCTCAAATCAGTCATGACATACACAATCAACAGTTCATCATATAAAAGAGAATATAAAGTCATGATCTAATCATTAAACAACATAGTAATAAGCAATTCATATAAGCTTGAATAATGAAAAAGAAAACATAAGTGAAGTGCTACTGTACTTACAGTAGTACGTCAGAAGTATAAAATACAAGAACAGTAAATAAACTCAAAGTTTCTTAAAGTAGAAACCAGAGAGTATGCGATCTATGTTATTATGAAATAACTGTCCTTACCTTCATTATCGCCGAAGATAATCCAAAGATCAAAGAGAGTAACTCCAAACTTAGCAAATAAACCCCTAACAATCATAGATACAACATTAGGAAAGATACCTAAAAGATCAAAGAGCATACGAATCAAAACGGGCGAAAAATGAAGCTACTGCCTCCTTTGGTCGAGTGCTTGGTCTACTGACCCAGTCGACCAAGCAGTCGACCAACCGAGTCAGTACGGAAATTGCAGAAACTGATTTAGTCATAACTTCTTCGTTTGAAGTCGGATTGATCCGAAATTTGAAGGGGAACTTCCTAGGACGTATTAGAATCATTTAGGAAGATAAAAACATCAAGTCATGGTCAAAATATGGGTTCTTGATTTGACCCAAGAAACTAGGGTTTCAACCTTTATGGCTCTCATGAAAAGGTTATGATCACAGGATGAAAGGGAATGATTGCTATCAAGAAAATAACAAGAAAAATCATTAAAGATCACATTGATGATCCCACAATTGATCACTTTGCGTACTACAATTAGACCTAATGTGGAGTGGGAACGTCTGAGCTGGATTGATGAAGTCCATACTTATGAAGACGTTATCTATAAAGTAGAAGACTCTTAGTTTAGTTGATTTCCATTTCTTTACTTTCTTATAAGAACAGTTGTATTTCTTTTTAGACTTACGTGCTACATTCCGCTGTAATTGTGGAGTGAGATTCCGCCACACTCTACTCCTTTTTTATGTTTACATCTGGTATCATTTTTCCGCACTCTGATTATATTGTCATTCTTTTCCTTATTTGGATCTTTTATTTATAATATTTATACATTGATTATATATGTTCATGATTATGTTATTGCTTATGTGGGAGGATGATTTCCTCGATACTTGATCTTCGAGGCTATGCATCACACACTTGGGTATGCCAGATAGGGTACCGGCTGGGTGGATGTGATGGAGTGGTATCAGAGCCCAAATTTCAAGGAAATTCTAACCACAGAAAACAATAACGGAACATTCTTGAGTCATAGATCCAAAATTGACTCAATTATTCTTAGAAGTGAATAATAAAACACTTGGACTAGAAACTTGATTAATGAAGCATAATTGATGACTTAAATAATACACAATAATTATGACTTAATAAATATCATAATGCAATAAAGGAAAAGGCATAATACACAATAACAAAGTGAACTTCATTAATTTTAAGAAAAGTTTACAACGATTACATCTGATAAAGCATGAAGGAAAATCCTAACTACAATCTATCTAGGTGATCTCATCTGATCTCTAAATGCTCGAAGTCCTCTTGCAATCTGAGTGAGCTGAGACTCCATCCGTGTCACATCCACCCAGCCAATACCCTACCTGGCATACCCGAGTGTGTGATCCACAGCCCTGAAGACCAAGTATCGAGGTAATCAACCTCCCACATAAACAATAACATAATCATGAACATCAATAATCAATGTGCAAATTATAAATAAGAGATCCAAATAAGGAAGAAAGGAATCATATATCATCAAAGTACGAAAGACAATCAAAATGTCAAAATCATAAGAAAAGTGAGGTGGAAATCTCACTCTACCGACAGTGGAATAGTAGTTCCAAAAAGAAAAGGAAAAGGGATGAAAACTAATCCCAATAGCAAGTACAATAAGTAACTAAATTGTTCTCAATCTTATAGACGACATCTCTATAAGTATAAATCTCAACAATGGCGCAAGGGCGCTTCCACTCTATGGTCGGACTAAGCATCGTACGCAGCATAACCACCCGCGGAATCTTTAGTGTAATGGTCGTAACCACAATCACCTTCCTGGAGATATTCCTCTTCTCCTGGCGCTTCTTCATACGAGCAGTCATGGTACTCCAAACCTGTAGAGAAATCTAACAGTACATAGCACAAAAGGAATGAGTTTCAAAGAAACCCAGTAAGGCAGTTAATCCATAACAACATAAATAGCAAGATTTCAAAGCAGAGTAAGATGCAATATGATATGAAACACATGATGCAATATGATTCTAACTCTACGTATGAAGGTCTCTATTGGTAGACATGCTTTAAGTCATAGCACCGTACTTCTTTAGGAAGGTCTCAATCACTCATCACCAGTTGGTTATGGGTCCAGCATCCCTCGGGACATTCCATGGCTGGGGGTTTAGGTCACCGCTCTCTCACATCACCATTGGTCTAAGTACTAGCGTATGTCAGGGTCGAAGCCTAGCCAAATGCAAGTCTTCTACTTAGTTACATCAAGTCAGATCCAGATACGTCCATTCCTCACCCCTGGCGATCCTTTATGGTATCCTTCACACTAGAGTCCTCATAGTCCCTGACTACGGACTCATCAACCCTATTGGTTGGTTATCCACACATGGTAAACGAGAAGCTCTCACGTCCCCTCACGGGTTGGTTACCGGTCTTGAGCGCCCGTGAGCCCAAGTCTTTCCATATGCAACCCTACCAATGAATGGCCTCTTTGAGTATCCACGATGTGATTCACATCCTCTCACGAATTGGTTACCGGTCTTGAGCGCCCATGAATCTCCATTGCTACCACGGGTAGTTCGGTTTCAATACCCCTCTGATTAGGGTCTGATATAACGGGACATCCTAGCCAAACACTGCTAGACAGCCCTAAATATGTCAACCAACAGTTTAGGAAGGTGTCCAAAGGGCATCTCCGGAAACATCCCATAATATTCCCGTAAATATCCAAGGACAGAAGTGTCAAAAGGACACCTCCCCTTTCCAAACCATACCTAATCATTCACAACCATAAATCTATCACATCACATATATGGTAACTTCTTATATGGAAAGAAATCAATAACACATCTGACTCGTATAAAATTAGTAAGTAAATCATACATGAATTAATTAGCATAAACAAGTAATGCTACAGTAACCAAAGCAGATGCATCAGTATTATTTCAATATAAGAACCTATTTATAGAAATAAATCAAGAGAATCAAATATGGAAACTAATCATGCAATATATGTGATTAAGGAAATAACTATCCTTACCTTAATTACTTCGCAAAGGATCTTGGAAATCAAGTAAGGTCTTGTCTAAACTTGGAAAGAAAGTCCTAAACAAGTATATATAACATATTAGGAAAGATACCTAGAAGGAAAGAGATCAAATCATCCAAAACAGACCAAATATGAGATTGCTGTCCTCATTGGTCGATTGATTGGTCTACTACCTCAGTCGACCAATCAATCGACCAACTGAGACAGTGGCTAACAAAATCAGAGATTTCTGAATACAAAACCGAATTTGGTGATTCAAAAGGGCACCAAACAAGAGGGAATATACAAGGATAGTATGTTGGTATATAGAGGACTTCAAAACCCTAATAATATCAAGTCTTCAAGTTACAAATTAGGAAACAAAAACGTACCATAATTAGATCAATCATGGTTCTTGAAGAATTCATAGCAAAATCATGGACGAGAAACTATAGGATGATGGATCACTAATCTGATAAAGGATTCATGGAAAGCATGCATAAATCTTCTAGAAAAATAGATCTAAGACTGAAGAACATTGAATCTAAAAAGGAAAGAAAATGGATACATGTTTTCCTTCAAAAGTGAGTGACGATCTTGATGAAGATCATCCACCAAGCTTTAGATCCTTAGGAAAAGAGAGGGAATGAGTAGAGTGATGGTTGCAATAGAGATGCAACATCATCTCTACTATCCTCAACAGAAAAGGAAAGAAAAGTAATGGAGAATCAAAGATGAAGCATAGAAGAGGATGATCACATACCTTTTTGTGTAAATGCACGAGATTTGACGAAGATCCGTCAAGAAAGTCACCAAGGATGCAGAGGAGATGACTTGAAGAGGGCTCTGGTTCGTTCCAAGGAGTTTGGAGGCACAAAAGACGAGTTAGATTCGAAGTTGGACTTAAATAGAGAAGCCAAGACCTAATTCAGCAAAACAGAATCCTTTGGTTGATTGGTTGGTCGACTGACCCAATTGACCAAGCAGTACAGCAAATCCAAAATAGGGAATTGAAGGCTCAGATCAAATCCAAACTTGAAGGGGTTTTGCACACACACTAAGTGCCTTACCTAGTATGTAGAAATGCCTTCGAATCAGGTCAGAGAGTACTCCAAGTCCATCAACTAATTCCTTCTTCATCATGGTGTAGTTTCCATAAATGGAACACTATCATCAACACTCATGGATTCTAAGCCAACCACCAAGTCTTCCACTGAGATGGCCCATAGCTGACTTCTTGCCTTACTTCGGGTTGTCGGACCTACAAACAACAGGGTTTCCGGGTCAAGGTTAGGGCTGGGTTTCACAATCCGTCCCTATTTCAACTCTATTTGCTCCTACCGTGACTCCATAGCACTGTACATCTACTCCTGTCTGACCTCCATCCTCTCTAGCATGGAAATCATCGATCTCAGTTGTGCACCCAGATTCAAAGTCTCTGGAACTGAGTGTGAAGGACCTCCAGTCTCAAAATGTGATGATCTGGGAATCTCATGATGCTTAGGATCAGCCTCATGCATCTCAGTATCATCCCCTGCCTGATCATCAGAATCTGGACTAGCATCACCCTCAACTGTTGAACCTCATCCTCATCCTCAGTATCATCATCATCCTCACCCTATGGACCTAGAGATCTCACAGTCTGGGTAAGTCGCATCTGTCTGATGGTCCTAGTCCCGATCGTATACCCCAAAGCTCCAGTGACTACATCTGTATCCTCTAGACTCACCCCAAAGTGCCGGAAGACCAATGTTAGTAATCTCCCAAAGCAAAGGTTCCTCATACTCGGATGTGCCACCAGATCTATCATGACATTCTGGTTTATCAAGGACAAGTCGATTTGGAATCCCATGTAAATGCGGCATATGACTAAGGCCTCCATCACTGTGACCCTATGATGATGTTCGGCCTTCGGCATGATGTTTTGGCCCACAATGCGACCAATAATCCGAGCCGAATCCGTCATCTATCCATTGTTCCATGGGAAGTAACACTCTAAGTCGCTCCAAAGAGTGGCACATATCTCGTGAAGCTCATAGGGCAACAGGTAGTTGTCCACCTCAACTCCTGAGGGTATCCATATGCACTATCGTGGATAGTGAGGCACCTGGAGAATCTGTGCCAGTGTCCTTGTGGAGAACCGAATTTGTGTCCCCATCACCCTGCTCTCAATGATCAGTCTGAAAGGACGGCCCTGTCCTCTGGCCTCCTTGACAGACGTGAGGTTATTGAAGAACAACCTCACCAACTCTGGGTAGACAGGCAAGTCCGCTATGAAGAGATGGGTCCACTCTAAAGTGTCGAACCTCTATCGGATCCTAAACACCCTCAGCTATCATAAGTGTAGTGGTCACCCGTACTCGATGCAATAGTACTCGAAGAACGCCTCATACAAGAACTCTGCCTGCGGCGTATCGAACCGATCGAGCCGTAGTACCTCCTCTCTCGGCAGAGCTGGAACGCGACCTCTACCTCCCCAAGCACCGACTAAGCAACCTCGTCCTCCTCTCTGCATGGTGTGAATGTCTGTGGAAAAGACAAAGGCCATTGCTTGTTAGAGTTGTTTCGAAATTTCAACCATGAAGGGCATTTTCATAAATATTCAAATTTGGGGAAAATGCAAATTGAACATACTAGCATGTGCATAATACTTGGAATAGCATGTTAAAATGTTTTATTTGAAGAAAATCCGTCAAAATCTTGGTCTAAAATCAAAAATTCAGCAAGAAGGAATTTGGGGATTTTGCAATTTAAGTCAAAATTGGATTTTTGAAAATTATGAAATTGGTGGAATGAAACTACATGTATACATCCACAACATCATTTTAAGCATGTAGAAATTAATTTCATGCGAAAACTCCAAGCAGTTTGTAAGAAATCAAAATTTTTCTAAAGTTTGGCGATTTCAGTTGCGAAAGTGATGAGAAAGTGCAAGATTGTGTTAGAACTTGTTGTCTAAGCATGGCATTATGTTAAAAACTCATTGAACATGTTTCTAAGTGCTCCTAGACATGATTTCTAGCAATAGACATAAGCAACACATGATTTTGATGAAATTCAAGCATAAGAAGATGAATTTGAGAATGAAAATGAGTGTTTACCTTGTGTGATTAACTAAGAGAGATGTAGTATTTTTGTTGAAGCACCAAACTACTTGGAAAACACTTAGAAAGACCTTAGCACTTCTTCTCCAGAGCTCCCTCTCAAGTTTGCAAGGTTTGAAGTGAGTTTGGAATGAGTTTTTGGTCTTTAAAAGCCTGATTTTCGCGTGCTGCCAGGCTTGGTCGATTGATTGGTCGAGTGGGCCAATCGACCAAGCAATCGACCAAAGGACCTAGTAGCTCCAATTTCTAATGAAATTTGGAAAATTGTGATTTTTGTCCTATAAATTGCATATTTGATGACTAAATGGAAGTATATGAGTATGATTTAAGAATTTCAATCATTTGGACTTGTGGATTTTGTCGAATCTTCGATTTTCGGTGTTTTTTACGTTTTGGTTTTTGCAGAATGGTTCAATTAAGAAGGGTCGTGGTGGATCCAGTAGCCATGGAGGTGGTGAGATACCTTTCGATGTTGAGATACCAATTGATGGTTCTGATCAGCAGACCCACACTGGTGATCAAGGTACTCATGACGTACCCGATGCCCCGAGCATCGGAAGTTTCCGTGATATTGCCAACATCATGGGCAATATGATGCAACAGCAATCAAACCAGTTCAATCAGATGCTGACGGGTTTCATGACTCTACACAACGAGACTTGTGCTAGTGTTAATGGGAATCCTCATGCCACAGTCCTGAATGCTGGGAAGGTTGGTGGAACTCCTCATACTCGTTTGATGGAGAGTTTCTTGAAGTTGCAAGTGCCTACTTTCACCGAAGTGTCCAAAGATGCTTTGTTTCCTAACAAGTGGCTGCGAGAGTTAGAAAAGGCTTTTCGTCATCTATAGTGTACTGAAGCTCAGAAGATTTTGTTCGCTGAAACGAAGCTTCAACATGAAGCTGACGCTTGGTGGACCTCTACTCATCCTATCTTGGAAGCTTTGCATACTGGTGGACTGACTTGGGAAATTTTCAAGGAAGCATTTTGTAAGAATTATTTCCCTGAAGCCGTACAAGATGCTAAGGAAGCTGAGTTTATGGCTTTGATGCAAGGATCACTACAGAAGTTCAAAGAGCTCCACTTCTTTGCTCCTGATTCTTTGAAGCTTGATTGTGCTAAAGCAAAGAAATTCTTTAAGGGATTGCAACCTGCAATCATAGCGTATCTCATAGTTCAGCCTATTGAAAGTTAGGCTTAAGTGGTTCAGAATTCGAAAAAGTTGGAAGACACTGAAAAGGAAAACGCTCATGCGCAAAGACCTTGGCAGTCAAGGAATCCTGGATTTGTTGACCGTACTGAGCGGCGTTTTGTTAGACCTGCACCATATCCTACTCCTGCTTTCCAGCCTAGGAGTGTAGGTCAAAGTCCTGGATTTCAGCAAGCCGGCCAGCATAGTCAATATGGTGGGAATAGACAAGCTATGAATATTCCGAATGCTAGGCCTGTGAATGCAAATTCTAGGCCTTTGGTTCAGAAGCCCCCAGCTACAGCTATCCCGGTTGGACTTAAGGACTCTGTTTGCTTCTTCTGTAAGCAGACCAGTCACTTCACTCATGCTTGTCCAAAGAGGCCAGTTCAATAGTCTACTCCGGTAATGAAGAGTGCTCCTGCCCCTCCTTCCGGAAGAGTGTTCAGTATTTTTGGTATTGAACAAGATGCAAGTCATGATGTGGTAACAGGTACATTGTTAGTCGCTTCTATTCCTGCATTTGTTTTATTTGATATGGGTGCATCACATTCATTCATATCATCTGCATTCATTAAGAAGACTGACCTAACACCTGAGAATCTATCTAGTTGTTTATTGATTAGTACTCCTACTGGTTCTGCTGTGAAACTAGATAAAGTGTAAGTTAAATGTCCTATTTTGGTTGGTGAGAAGAACTTGGAAGCCAATTTAGTACTTCTCGATATGAAAGACTTTGATATCATTTTGGGAATCAATTGGTTGACAGCCCATAAACCTGTAATTCTTTGTTCTTCAAAGAGAATTAAGTTTCAGATTTGTGGAAGTTCAATTTTTGAATTTCAAGGTGAAAAAGGAAGAATTGGTAAGAAGACATTGACCGCATTGATGCAAGTCTGGGCATTAGTGGAAGATGTTTCATCTGAAAGCAAGGTTAAGGAAGAGAAGAAGATAGAAGAAGTCAATGTTGTCTGTGACTTTGTTGATGTCTTTCCTAGTGATTTGTCAGGGCTGCCTCCTGATAGGGATGTTGAATTTTCTATTGATTTATCCCTGGAGCTGCTCCGGTATCTAAGGCTCCGTATAGAATGGCTCCTACTGAACTTAAAGAACTACAAAACTAGCTGAATGTGCTCTTAGATAGAGGTTTTATACAGCCTAGTGTATCACCTTGGGGAGCTCCGGTTTTGTTTGTTAAGAAGAAGGATGGTAGTATGCGTCTATGCATTGATTACCATGAGTTGAACAAGTTAACCATCAAGAATAGATATCTGCTGCCCAGGATAGATGATCTCTTCGATCAGTTGAAAGGTGCAGCAGTGTTCTCAAAGACTGACATGAGATCTTGATACCAATTGAAAGTGAAGTCAAGTGATATTTTCAAGACAGCTTTTAGAACAAGGTATGGACATTATGAGTTTAGAGTCCTGCCTTTTCGGTTTAACTAATGCTCCTGTATTTCATGATGTGCTTGATAAGTTTGTGATAGTCTTCATCGATGATATCTTGATTTATTCGAATAATGAAGAAGAGCATATAAGGCATCTAAATTTCACTTTGGAAAGACTACAAGAAAAGAAGCTTTATGCTAAGTTTAGCAAGTGTGATTTTTGGCTCAAAAGGGTAGCATTTCTTGGCCATGTGGTTTCTGCTAAAGGTATTTGTGTTGATCCCGAAAAGGTACAAGCAGTTTTTGATTGGGAAAGACCGAAGACTGTGACGGAAATAAGAAGTTTTCTTGGATTGGCGGGATACTACAGAAGGTTTATTGAGAACTTTTCTAGGTTGGCTACTCCTATGACTAAGCTAACTAGAAAAGAAGAGAAGTTTGTTTGGTCTGACGCTTGTGAGAAGAAATTTCAAGAGTTGAAAGATAGATTGACAAGTGCCCCGGTTTTGACAATACCCGATGACTCTGATGGTTTGACAATCTATACTGATGCGTCAAAGATTGGTTTGGGTTGCGTGTTGATGCAACATGGTAAAGTCATAGCCTATGCTTCTTGGCAATTGAAGGATTATGAGCGGAATTATCCCACTCATGATTTAGGGCTTGCCGCAGTTTTCTTCTTATTGAAGATTTGGAGACATTACCTCTATGGTGAGAAAATTTCTATTTTCATGGATCATAAAAGTTTGAAGTACTTCTTTACCCAAAAGGAGTTAAATATGAGACAAAGAAGATGGTTAGAATTGGTCTCTGATTATGACTGTGACATTTAGTATCACCCTGGTAAGACGAATGTCGTTGCTGATTCTCTTAGCAAGAAGTAAAAGAAAAGAATTTGATTTGAATGCTTTGAGTCAACCATTGTTGTGTTCAATTTCAGATTTTGGTTTAGAAGTTGTCCCTGAAGGTTCTGATTTTGTCCTTTCTGCTATGTCGGCAAGATCCACCTTTAGAAACAGAATTGTTGCTCTGCAAGCTTCTGATAAGGAATTGAAAGAGAAGATTGAGAAGATTTCTTCGAATCCTGATTCGGATCATGACTTTGGTATATCTATGGACGGTGCCTTACTATTTAAAGGAAGACTTTGTGTGCCTTCGGATGTTGAATTCTAGAAGGAGATTTTGAAGGAAGGACACCATCTATTTTTACTATGCACCCTGGAAGCACCAAGATGTACAAAGACTTAAGAGAACATTTTTGGTGGATTGGTTTGAAGGTTGATGTAGAAGATTTTGTAGCCAAGTGTGAGACTTGTCAGCGTGTGAAAGCAGTTTGTCAACCCCCATCTGGATTACTGCAACCCCTTCCTATTCCAAGTTGGAAGTGGGAAGATATCTCTATGGACTTCATGACTAGCTTGCCTCGGATAAGTAAAAGTAATGACACTGTATGGGTAATTGTTGATAGGTTGACCAAATTAGCCCATTTCATTCTTATGAAGATCACTCATACTTTGGATATGCTAGTTAGGCTTTATGTGGACAATGTAGTTCGCCTGCACGGAGTGCCAGTGAGTATTGTTTCTGATCGTGATCCTAGGCTCACCTCAAGGTTTTGGAACAGTTTGCAAAAGGCCTTGGGAACCCAATTGAATTTGAGTACTGCTCATCACCCACAGTCTAATGGACAATCTGAGCGGACAATTCAAATTTTGGAAGATATGCTCAGATCTTGTGTTGTTGATATGGGTGGCAATTGGGATGAACACTTAGCTTTGGTTGAGTTTGCCTATAACAACAGTTATCAAGCAACAATAGGCATGGCTCCATTTAAGGCTTTGTATGGTAACACTTGTAGACACCCTTGTACTGGACTAAAACCGGTGAAAGAAAAGTCTTAGGTCCGGAAATAATTGAAGCTACAAGCGCGATGGTTGTTATTATTAGAGAAAGGATCAAGTCTGCTCAGTCAAGACAGCAATCTTATGCGGATAAGAGAAGGACCGATTTGGAATTTCAAGTTGAGGAGAAAGTTTTCTTAAAGGTTTCACCTATGAAAGGTGTGATGAGATTCAATGTTAAAGGAAAGCTCAGCCCTCGTTTCATCAGACTTTTCGAGATTCTTGAAAAGGTTGGACCTGTCGCATATCGTTTGGCCTTGCCTCCATCTCTTGCTGGAGTTTATAATGTGTTTCATGTTTCGATGCTTCGGAAATACATAGAGATCCGGAACACATACTACAGCAAGCACCCGAAGGACTTAGTGCTGATCTTACCTATGATGAAGAGCCAGCCGAAATCCTAGATAAGAAGGACAAACAGTTGCGGAATCGCACCATTCCTTTGGTGAAGATTCGGTGGAAGAACCATACCCCTGAAGAAGCTTCTTGGGAGAAGGAAGAAGACATGAAGGAGAAGTTTCCTCGTCTTTTTGGAAGTACAAGTACGCTTTCAATTTTGAGGACGAAATTTCTTTTAAGGGGAGGGATGTGAAATCCAGCCCTATCCTAACCCTAACCTTGACCCGGAAACCCGATTGTTTGTAGGTCCGATGACCCGGAGTAAAGGAAGAAGCCAACTATGGGCCATCTCAATGGAAGACATTGTGTTTGAGCCAGAACCCATGGAAGTTGATGATGGAGTTCCATACTTGGAAGTCTGTGCTGATCTGGAAAGGAAGCTGCAGCTTGAGGAAGGTGAGTCAAGTTGATGGACTTAAAGTATACTTGGACATGATTCGAAGGCATTTCTCTATTCTAGGTAAGTCATATGTTGTGTTGGGAGAAGCCCATGAGGTTTGGACTTGATTTGGGCCCCAATTCCCTGTCTGGGCCTTGCTGACCAGCTTGGTCGACTGCTTGGTCAATTGGGCCAATTGACCAGCCAATCAACCAACAGGGTCCGAAATCCGAGAAAATCCTCTATTTAGGGTTTTTCACTTTCTATTTAAGTAAACTTCATGTTTCTTAGTAACCTCTACCTTCAAAACTCTCAGAGAACGTGGGAAGACTCTTTCAAAGCTTTCCTTGGTGAACTCGAAGAACTTTTGCAAGATCTCAAGCTTCTCATCTCCGATCTATCAATCCAAGGTTAGTGATCTCTTCGGTGTTGTGATTTATTCTTCTATAATCTTATTCTTGATTGAGACTATGAAGAAGATGTTGCATCCTTGCAACCATCTCTTCCATAATCTCCTTTCATTATCAAGGTTTGATGACAATTGCATTGATCTTCGCCATGATCCTTGTAAAACCCTCATGAAACCATGATCTCCCTTTTTGATTCACTCTTAACATGATTGGATCTAATTTTTATGATGGAATTGTGAAAGACTTCTAATTATTTCCTATTAGGATGAGATCTGATCATCTCTAGTATTTCCCATGGATTCATAATATATTTTTCATCGAAAACTAGAGTTTTCACCAAATTGGGGAATCATGATTTTAAATTGGAAGGTAGTGTTTTTAATCATTGTTAATGCCTAATCTATACTCCTTTATTGTTATAATATTGTTCTAAAGGTTTCCTCCAAGTTTCGTAGAGTTTCGAATCTCATAGATTGAGTTTTGGATCAAAATCCATGTTTTTGCTTCGTACTAACTCAGTTGGTCGACTACTTGGTCGACTGGATCAATAGACCAACCAATCAACCAAGTAAGTCAGTAGCTCTGCTTTTTTGCTCGGTTTGATTCGTTTGATCTCCAATCTTTTAGGCTTCTTTCCTAATGTTGTATCTACAATTGTTTAGGGTTTATTTGCTAGGTTTGGAACCTCTCTCTTTGATCTTTGGATAATCATCAATGCTATTTAAGGTAAGGACAATTATTTTCATAATAACATAGATTGCGTGTAGTTTAGTTTCTGATTTCGGAAACTCTTAGATTCGCTACTGATATTGTACTTTCTAATTATGATGTACTACTGTTAGTATAGTAGCACCTTACTTATGTGTTCTTTTTCATTATTCAAGTATATATGTATGCTTACTCATGTATGTTGTTTAATGAATGGATCATGCTTTTACATATTCTTTTATATGATGAGATGTTGGTTATGTATGGTGTGACTGATCTAAGATTGTGTTTTAATAGGTATGATTTGGGATTGGGAAGTGTCAGTCCTTGGACATCAGTGGGAATAGTATGGGATATTTCCAATGGTGCCCCTTGACACTTTCTCGGATTATTGGTTGTCATACCTAAGGCTGTCTAACAGTGTTTGGCTAGGATGTCCCCACTTTATCAGACCCGATTCGGAAGGGTATTGAGACCGAACGACCCATGGTAGCAATGGGGATTCATGGGCGCTCAAAACCATAACCAATTCGTGAGAGGCCATTTATTGGTAGGGTTACAAATAGTAGACTTGGGCTCATGGCCGCTCAAGACCGGTAACCAACCTGTGAGGGGATAGGAGAGCTTCCCGTCTATTATTTGTGGATGACCAATAGGGTTGATGAGTCCGTAGTCAGGGATTATGCTGACTATAGTGTGAAGGATACCAGAAAGGATTGTTAGGGGCGAGGAATGGATGTATCTGGAACTGAGTTTATATGACTAAGTAGATGACATGCATTGGGCTAGGTTTAACCTTGACATGCGCCAGTACTTAGACCAATGGTGATGTGAGAGAGCGGTTACCTATACCCCAGCCATGGATTGTCCTGAGGGATGAAGGACCCACTACCAAATGGCCTTGTGTGATGAGACCCTCCTAAAGAAGTACGGTGGTATGACTTAAAGCATGTCTGCCTATAGAGACCAGCATATATAGAGTTATATTCATACCTTCATTGTCTGTTTCATATTGCATTGCATCATTTTATGTTCTGAAATCATGTTATTTATGTTGTTGTGAATTAACTTTCATTGCTGAGTTCATTCAAACTCATTCCTTTTGGTGCAACCTCTTATGTCAGATTACTCTATAGGTACTGATTACTATGAAGGCCAATATGAAGAAGCACCCAGTTGAAGAAGCGTACTACACGCAAGGTGTTGGCAACAATGAAGATCACATTGATGATCCCACAATTGATCACATTGCGTACTACGATTAGACCTAATGTGGAGTGGGAATGTCTGAGTTGGATTGATGAAGTCCATACTTATGAAGAATTATCTATAAAATAGAAAGACTCTTTGTTTAGTTGATTTCTATTTCTTTACTTTCCTTTAAGAACAGTTGTATTTCTTTTTAGACTTACGTGCTACATTCCGCTGTAATTGTGGAGTGAGATTCCGCCTCACTATACTCCTTTTTTATATTTACATCTGGTATCATTTTTCCGCACTCTGATTATATTGTCATTCTTTTCCTTATTTGGATCTTTTATTTATAATATTTACACATTGATTATATATGTTCATGATTATGCTATTGCCTATGTGGGAGGATGATTTCCTCGATACTTGATCTTCAGGGCTGTGGATCACACACTCGGGTATGCCCGATAGGGTACCGGCTGGGTGGATGTGACATACACAATAACACAATCATGAACAATAATAATCAAGGTTAAAGCATATAATAAAAGGAATCGTGAATAAGATAAAACAGATAATCAGAGCACGGAATAAAAGATACCAAATATAGAATCCAAAGGAAGGAAGTGAGCAGAATTCACTCCCTCAGTACACAGCGAAAAGTCAATCAGTTAAAGTTACAGATCCATGTTCCAAAGAAATAATAGTGTAAAGGTCTAAACTAAGGACTCCTTGGTTTTATACAAGATATCCTCATAGGTGTACCCATAAGAGACCAAACACGGCCTTTCCCACACTAAGGTCGGGCTAATCCTGGTACGGAGGGTAACCAACCTCGGGATCTTCACCATAACCTTCATAGTGGCCAAGACCTTCAGAGTAGTATGAGGGATCCGTCTCGAGGAAGGAGCCATCAACTTCTTCAATACCTACAGAGAAATCTAACAAAACAATTGCATAGAAAGGAATGAGTTCAAAAGAACTCAGCAAGGTAGTTATCCCATAATACATAAGCCATATGATACAAAACATAACATGATGCAAAATGATATGAAACAGATGATGTAAATATGATTCTAACTCTACATATGCTAGTCTCTATGGTAGACATGCTTTAAGTCATAGCCCATACTTCTTTGGGTAAGTCTCAATCACTCAGCACCGGTGGGAATTGGGTCCTGCATCCATCTCGGACAATCCATGGCTGGGGTTTTGGTCACCGCTCTCTCACACCTCCATTTGGTCTAAGTATTGGCCCATGTCAAGGTAAAGCCTAGCCCAATACAAGTCATCTACTCAGTCGTATCATGTCAGATCCGGATACGTCCATTCCTCCCATCCGAGGATACTTTCCGGTATCCTTCACACTAAAGTCAACGGATATAACTCACCAACCCTATTGGTCATCCAGAAATAGTAGATAGGAAGTTCTCACGTCCTCTCACGGATATAACTCACCGGCCTCGAGCGCCCATGAGCCCAAGTCTAGCTATTTGCATCCTACCAATAAATGGCCCCTTTCGGTATCTTGCAATGTGATTTATGTCCTCTCATGGATATAACTCACCGATCTTGAGCGCCCATCAAACAACACTACTACCACGGGTTGTTCGGTCTCAATGCCCTTCTGATTCGGGTCTGATACAACAAGGACATCCTAGCCAACACATCTAGACAAGTACTATGTATGTCATCCAATAATCTAGGACACCGTCAATGGGCATCTTAGGAGAACATCCCATACTATTCCCTCCGATGTCCAAGGACAGAAATGTCAAAAGGACATTCCCCAATCCCAAATCATACTTATCCAATCACATTCTCAGTTTCATCATATCATACATACATGATACATCATCATATTGAAAGATACGTCATAACATCACATGATCAAGTGTATAAGTAAATAACAAGAATGAGTAAACATGATAAACAAGAGTAAATAAACATGATGCTACTGTCACAAGGTACCTATAGTAGTCATATGATGTCCAAATACAACCAATAAGCTAAGCCTACTAAGTTGTTAACATTAGTGTAAAAATCACATAGTCTATGTTATATGGGTATAATCGTCCTTACCTTAAGTTGCGATGATGATAATCCAATAATCTCAAAAGAATGATCCAAAGATGGTATTAAGACCCTAGACAAACATAAATGAAAGATTAGAAAAAAAATCGGGAAAATCGGAGGTCGAATGGGTCAAATCGGTGAAGCACACAATTCAGCAATCAATTGGTTGACAAACTTGGTCGACTGACCCAGTCGACCAAGTGAACAGTGCGGGGCTAAATAGTGATTTTTTTATCCGAAACCTAGCTTTTGGGGCTCAGATCGATCCGAAACTTGGAGGGATTGATTGTAACAGTATAAGAACACTATCTAGCAAGCAATTAACATAATCTAATGGTCAAATTAGGGATCCCCAAATTGAAACTATGAAATCCAGCCCAAACCTAGCCAAGATACCCTATCTGTTTTGGGTGAAGAAAGGTTAGTTTAATGTTTAACCTTGAAGTTGGACCTTGATAACAGTGTTGCTACCCTTTGAAAGCCTTAGGAAGTCATGTCAAACATTTCCTTAGGGTAAATCCAAGGTCCCAAAGTGAAGGAAGAAGTCTTTGTGGGCCCTCTCTATAGAAGACATGGTGTGTGACCCGAAACCCATGGATATTGTTGATGGTGCTCCATACTTGGAAGCATTGTCAGTGTTTAGTGAGAAACTGCGCATCAAAGAAGGGTGAATTATTTGAAGTACCTAATGAACTCCCGTGCTCAATCCGAAGGTATTTCTAAAAACTAGACTTCTCAATTGACTTGTAGGAGAAAACCCCACTCAATTTGACCCTATATAGCCCTCCAAATCCCTGTCTGAAGTTGCTGAACTGTGCATTGGTCGACTAGTTGGTCGATTGGGGCCAGTAGACCAATCAATCGACCAATGGTGTGTTAAATCCGAGAAAATCTTTGATTTAGGGTTTTTCACTCTCTATTTAACCCTACTTCGAGTTTCTTAGTTACGGCTGCCTCCTAAACACCCAGAGAATGTGGGAAGACCTTTCCAAAACTCTTTTCAGTGATTTCGAAGATTCCTCTGCAGAATTGAAGCCTCTCATCTATGATCGGACAATTCAAGTTAGTATCTCTTCTGAATTCTAAATTATTCTTTCTTTGATCTT
This sequence comes from Hakea prostrata, assembly GCF_041222555.1. Taxonomy (NCBI): domain Eukaryota; kingdom Viridiplantae; phylum Streptophyta; class Magnoliopsida; order Proteales; family Proteaceae; genus Hakea; species Hakea prostrata. The sequence goes on along the minus strand of NC_142608.1, from coordinate 26,727,125 downwards.
GTTCTTGATTGAGATTAGGAAAAAGATGCTGCATTCTTGCAACCATCTATTCCATGATCTCATTCTATTCTTTGAGATTTATGATCATCATTGTGATCTTAACCCTAGCCGAATATTTTCTTGAAACCCTGACCCTTGTTTTATTTTTGGAAACCTTTGGTAACCTCCCATGCGAGGGAAACCTCATGGGTAATGTTTAGATTAATCTAAACTTGATTATTCAATGATTTTCTTGTTATATTTGGCCAAGCAATTTATTCCCTTTTATCCTGTGATCATAGCCTTTTCATGAGAACCATAAGGTTGAAACCCTAGTTTCTTGGTTCAAATCAAGAACCCATATCTTCACCTTGACTTGATGATTTTACCTTCCTAGATAGTTCTAATACATTCTAGGAAGTTCCCCTTCGAATTTCGAATCAATCCGACTTCAAACGAAGAAGTTATGACCAATCTAGTTTCTGCAATTCTGTACTGATTCGGTTGGTCGACTACTTGGTCGACTGGGTCAGTAGACCAAGCACTCAACCAATGAAGGCAGTAGCTTCATTTTTTGCTCAGTTTGATTCGTTTGCTCTCTGATCTTTTAGGTATCTCTCCTAATGTTATATCTATGATTGTTAGGGGTTTATTTGCTAAGCTTGGAGTCTCTCTCTTTGATCTTTGGATTATCTTCGGCGATATTCAAGGTAAGAACAGTTATTTCATAATAACATAGATCGCATACTCTTGAGTTTATACTTTATGAAACTCTTAGTTTATGTACTGTTCTTGTACTTTATACTTCTGATATACTATTGTAAGTACATTAGCATTTGTTTATGTATTCTTTTTCATTATTTGAGCTTATATGAAATGTTTATTACTGCTTGATCGGATTATGCTTTTACATTCTCTTTTATATGATGAATTGTTGGTTGTGTATGTCATGACTGATCTGAGAATGTGTTTGATTAGGTATGGTTTGGGATTGGGAAGTGTCCTTTTGACACTTCTGTCCTTGGACATCGGAGGGAATAGTATGGGATGTTCTCCGAAGATGCCCATCGACGCTTTCCCGAATCATTGGTTGTCATACCTAGGGCTGTCTAGCAGTGTTTGGCTAGGATGTCCCCGTTATATCAGACCCGAATCGGAAGGGTATTGAGACCGAATGACCCGTGGTAGCAATGTGATTCACGGGCACTAAAGACCGGTAACCAACCCGTGAGAGGATGGGAATCATATTGTGGGGGCCATTTATTGGAGAGTTGCATATGGCTAGACTTGGGCTCATGGGCGCTCAAGACCGGTAACCAACCCATGAGAGGACATGAGAGCTTCCCGTTTACCATATGTGGATAACCAATAGGGTTGATGAGTCCGTAGTCAGGGACTATTAGGACTCTAGTGCGAAGGATACCGGAAAGGATTGTCAGGGACGAGGAATGGACATATCTGGAACTGAGTTGATGTAACTGAGTAGATGACTTGCATTGGGCTAGGCTTAACCCTGACATGCGCCAGTACTTAGACCAATGGTGATGTGAGAGAGCGGTGACTTAACCCCCAGCCATGGAATGTCCCAAGGGATGTCGGACCCACTACCAAAAGGCGTTGTGTGATTGACCTACCCAAAGAAGTACGGTGCTATGATTTAAAGCATGTCTGCCAATAGAGACCAACATACATAGAGTTTAGATGCATACATACATTATCTGTTTCATATTGCATTGCATCTTGTTATGTTCTGCCGCATGTTATTTATGTTGTTATGAGTTAACTTGCCTTACTGGGTTTCTTTCAAAACTCACTCCTTTTGTACCATATCTTTTGTTAGACTTCTCTACAGGTTCGGATTACTATGATGGTACGTATGAGGAAGCACAAGGTGAAGAAGATGAAGAAAAGCCGACTGAAGATGTGGATTAGATTTCTCTTGTTTCTTCTAGACTTATCTATTACTTTACTTGTATTAGCTTAGAGCTTTACTTAGATTTCGATCTACCTTCTACATATGTTGTGGAGTATATTTCCGTTGTACTCTACAGTTGTCTTTTGATTTGGTATCTTGTTAATTCACACTCTGATATTCTTAGTGATCCTTCTGAGATCTTTTCTTGAATTTTATTATTAACTTATTAGAATACAATGATTTGTTTTTGCTTTTGATTATGTTATTGTGCTAAATGGATATGATCGTTCCTAAACTTGATCTTTTGGGCTGTGGATCACTCCCTCAGGTAACCTAGATAGGGTATAGGCTGGGTGTATTTGGGTGGATGTGACAGAAACCCTATGTTCTAAATACAAGAATCATAGCATCAATTGAAATCAAATGAAATTGTAATGGAAATGAAGGAATTAGCTAGGGGAATTGATGTGCAATAGATTAGGATCATACGCTAGCATAGAAAATAGACTTAGCATAGTACACACTTCAGTTTAGGACAAGAATACAAGAAGTTAAGAAGAGAATCATAGCAATGCATATGCAAGAATCAAAATGATAGCATAGCATAGGTAGGAATGAAATGAAATCATGCATTAGCAAGGAATGAACACTTGGAGTGATGGTTGCAAGGTTGCAGCACCAACTCCAAGGTTACACAGCAAGAAAAAGAAGAGAAAAGAGTAGAATAGAGTGCAAGAGAGAGGAATCATACCTTCTGGATGCAAATGGAGACAAGAGGCAATGATTGGCAATGATTTGAATGGGATAATCTTCACCACTACCAAGAAAGTGCTTTGGGAAGCTCTCCCCTCATTCTAAGCAAGCTAGGAATGTAAAATAGGGTTCAAGACACGAGGTTCCCTTAAGTAGAGAAGAGAATATCCAAAAAGCATCTAATTCTCGGATTTGGGCATCCTTTGGTCAACTGGCTTGGTCGACTGGCCCAGTCGACCAAGCATGGACAGCATGCTTGATCCAGGGAATTGAAGGGCTAGATTGATCTGAATTGAGTTGGGTTTTCACCTACAAGTCAATTAACAAGTCTAGATTAGAGAAATACCTTCGAAACAAGACCAGAAGTGCACCAAGTACTTCAACTAAGCTTCCCCTCTTCTAGGTGCAGTTTCTCACTGAACACTAACAATGCATCCAAGTAAGGGGCATCGTCCAATGTCCATGGGCTCTAAATCATACACCAAGTCTTCAACTACGAGGACCCACAAGTCTCTTCTTCCACCACTCCAGGTCTTCGGACCTACAAAAATAAAAGGATCCGGGTCAGGGTCAGGGTTAGGATAGGGCTGGGTTTCACAGTCAGTCTCCTACACATGTAATTGAGGAATGTCCTAGCTATTATGGAGGCCAACATGAAAATGTCAGTGCGATGTTTCCAAACCCGTACAGTAACACGTACAATCCTGGGTGGAAGAATCATCCTAACTTTTCATGGTCTCAAGGGCAAAACCACAATGGATTAAGCAATTATTCCACACAAAATCAATTTGGTGCCCCCTCAAAAACAAAGTGCCCCATTTTCTCATAATCAAAATGTCCAGTTCCCTCAAGCCCCTAATTTTCAGAATGCAAATTAAGCTAGGCCTGCCAATCCACCTATTGTGTCTCGTATGCCTCATATTACACAAAATCAATCACCACCTGGTTTCAATAGAGGTAATAATCCAGAGTTTTCTCGTCTTTCTACCGTAGAGAAGAATATGGAAGTACTTTCCAGCACCTTAATGACTTCTATGCATAATATGGAAAAACAAATTTCCACTCTTGCAAGTGCTTTGTCTGAGCGAGAAAAAGGTAAAATGCCTAGCCAGCCTGAATTAAATCCTAGGACTCATATTCAACAAAGGCCATCAAATCAAGTCAACCAAGTTGAAACCACCTCTTTTTCTTTAGAACCAATTACTTCTGTGTATGCATTGAGAAGTGGAAAATGGTATTTAACAAGTGAATCTCCTATTACTGACTAGAGCAAAATCAGTGACCATAGTGATGCAGAGAATGTTCAAGTATCTCCTAATGAGGGTTTGTCTAAAAAACCCTTAGAAGTTGAGGATGAACCAATTGCTTTAGAGGTACCTAAGTTTGATGAATCATTGTCTGAAACCCTGAGAAAAGAACAAACTTCAAATGAGAGATCTTATGTACCTAAGGCCCCTTTTCCTAGCCAATTAGGAAGTAACAAAAGGAATGAAAATGTTGACAAAATTTTAGAAGTTTTCAAAAATATGAGTGTCAACATTCCACTTTTAGATGCTATTTCTCAAGTCCCTTCTTATGCTAAGGTTCTTAAAGACTTGTGTACTCAAAAGAAAACCACGAATGTCCCAAAGAAGGCCTTTCTAACGGAAAATGTGAGTTCAATCATCTCAGAACAAGTCCCAATTAAGTATAGAGATCCAGGAAGTCCAACAATTCCATGTGTTATTGGTGATAAAAAAAAAAGAGCATGCTTTACTAGACTTGGGCGCTAATGTTAATTTATTGCCATATACTATTTATAAACAATTGGGTCTTAGGGAACTCAAACCAACCTCGGTTACTCTCTATTTGGCTGATAGATCTATTAGAATACCCAATGGAATAATTGAAGATGTATTAATTCGAGTAGGAGAATTTGTTTTTCTTGTTGATTTCATTGTCTTAGACACACATCCAGTTACAAATCTTAAGGACCAAATTTCTATGATATTAGGGATACCATTTTTAGCTACAAGCGATGCCCTTATTAATTGTCGAAATGGTCTTTTGAAGTTATCAATTGGGAATACATCCGTTGAGTTCAATGTCTTTAGGTTGGGGAAACAACCAAACTTTTTTGAGAATATTAGTATGTTGCAAAGCATTTAAGATGATATTGATTTCTCCATTGAAAAAGGTTTTGAGGATGATTTTTACGTTTGTTTGGAAGAACTAGAGGATATAGGGAGTGATTTTTTTTTCTGATATGATGAGCTTGCAACAATTTAATGAACCACTTGGTAAGTTGTCTAGAAATCTTCCTGTCTCATCTGTGGTTGAGGCCCCCCAACTCGAATTGAAACCTTTGCCTTTGACTTTTCGGTATGCTTTTCTAGGCCCCAATGAAACTCTTTCTGTAATCATTGCCTCTAATCTTACCAAAGACCAAGAGGATGAGCTTCTTAGTTTGCTTAAAGATAATAAAGAAGCCATAGGTTGGCAAATGGCCGACATTAAAGGAATTAGTCCCTCCATAGTTCAACATCATATAAATTTGATTGATGGAACCAAACCCTCTAGGGAGCCCCAAAGAAGGGCTAATCCTATGATGAAAGAAGCCATTCACAAAGAACTGTTGAAATGCATGGATAATGGGATTAACTATCCCATATCAGATAGCCAGTGGGTAAGCCCTGTCCAAGTTTTTCCTAAGACGTCCGGAGTCACAGTAGTTACATCTACTACCAATGAGCTCATCCCAACTCATATTCAAACTGGTTGGCGTGTTTGTATTGATTACCGGAAGCTTAATGCAGCCACTCATAAGGATCATTTTCCTTTGCCTTTCATTGGTCAAATGTTAGAACATTTAGCCGGCCATGCTTATTATTGTTTCCTTGATGGTTATTCTGGCTATAATCAAATCCCTATAGCACCAGAAGACCAAGACAAAACCACATTCACGTGCCCATATGGAACATATGCCTATTGATGCATGCCCTTTGGGTTATGCAATGCTCCTGCCACATTCCAACGATGCATAATGAGCATATTCTCATATATGGTAGAGGATTATTTGGAAGTATTTATGGATGATTTCTCTATTCATGGGTCTACCTTTTCTAATTGCCTTTACCATCTCCACTTAGTTCTTGAACGTAGTAGAGCCAAAAATTTAGTTCTTAATTAGGAGAAGTGTCACTTCATGGTGAAGAGTGGAATAGTCTTAGGTCATATTGTTTCTAAGGAAGGAATTATGGTTGATAAGGCTAAGGTTGATCTTATCTCTAATTTACCATCACCTAAGAGTGTCAAGGATGTTAGATCATTTCTAGGTCATGATGGTTTTTACCGCCACTTTATAAAAGACTTTAGCAAGATGGCTAGACCGTTAACTTCATTACTTGCTAAAGATGTCCCCTTTCATTTTACCTCTGAGTGCTTACTATTTTGAACTATTGAAAGAGAAGCTCTCCACCGCTCCTATAATACAAGCACCAAATTGGTTAGAACCCTTTGAGCTAATGTGTGATGTTTCTGATTATGCTTTAGGGGCAGTTCTAGGTCAAAGGCTAAATAAGATGCCCAATGTGATTTCTTAAGCAAGTCGAACACTCAATGATGCACAACTTAACTATACGACAACTGAAAAAGAATTTTTGGCTTTTGTGTTTGCATTAGAGAAGTTCCGCTCAGATTTGATAGGTAGTCATGTAATTGTTTACAGTGATCATTCAGCTATCAAATATTTGCTACAGAAGAAGGATGCCAAATCCCGACTCATTCATTGGGTCTTGTTACTACAAGAGTTTGACTTAGAAATTAGGGACAAAAAGGGAATTGAAAATTTAGTTGCAGACCATCTATCCCGCCTTTCTAATTCTAGAAAGGAAGAGAGTCCAATTCTAGAAACATTTCCAGATGAGCAATCGTTATCAGTAAACACGGTACCTTGGTATGCAGATATTGTCAATTATCTTATGACCGAGGAAACCCCATCCCATTGGTCCACCCAAGATAAATATCGGTTCCATTCACAAGTGAAATATTTTTTCTGGGATGATGCATACTTGTTTAAAATAGGTTCAAATCAAATCATTACGCGTTGCGTACCTGAGCATGAACAAATGTCTATTCTTTCATTTTGCCATGATCATGCCTGTGGGGGTCATTTTGGGCCTAGGAAAACTGCAAAAAAAGTGCTTCAATGTGGGTTCTATTGGCCTACAATATTTAAGGATTCATTTTCTTTTTACAGAGCTTGCAAAGCTTGTCAATCCCTTTGTCAAGTGACCAAAAGGAATATGATGCCCCTGAATCTGATTTTAATTGTTGAAATTTTTTATGTATGGGGTATTGATTTTATGGGACCATTCCCTAATTCTTACGGGAATCTATATATTATGTTGGCTGTCGATTACGTGAGCAAATGGATAAAGGCCATAGCTTGTAAATCAAATGATCACAAAGTGGTAGTCAAGTTTTTAAGGAAAAATATATTCTCTCGTTTTGACACTCCTCGTGCATTGACTAGTGACAGGGGTAAGCATTTCTGTAATCGGCATTTTCAGGCCTTGATGAAAAAATATGGAATCACCCATAAGCTTGCGACTGCATACCATCCACAAACGAGTGGTCAGGTAGAGGTTTCCAATAGACAGATTAAGCAGATTTTAGAAAAGACAGTTAATCCCACTCGTAAGGATTGGTCAAACCGTTTGATTGATGCTTTATGGGCCCAAAGAACTGCATATAAGACAGATTGGGTCAATCCCCATACCGTTTAGTTGGATGCGGGTGTCCATCGTCGTATCTAACTATCTGAGTCGGAGGAACTTAGAAATGAAGCCTATGAAAACTCAAAGATTTATAAGGCTAAAACTAAAACCTTTCATGATAAGCATATTGTTTGGAAATCATTTTCTATTGGTGATAAGATTTTTTTGTACAACACTCGGCTACATTTGTTCCCAGGAAAATTGTCACATCCACCTAGCCGGTACCCTACCTGGCATACCCGAGTGTGTGATCCACCGCCCCGAAGATCAAGTATCGAGGTAATCAACCTCCCACATAGACAATAACATAATCATGAACATAAATAATTAATGTGCGAAGTATAAATGAGAGATCCAAATAAGGGAGGAATAATCATATATCATCAAAGTACGAAAGACAATCAATGAATCTAAATCACAAAGTGAGGCGGAATCTCACTCTACAACAGCAGAAAAGTAGTTCGAAAGTCAAAAGGAGATTACAACTGATTCTAAGAAAGAAAGATATAATCAAACTAAGCTAGAGTCTATTCTACTTTATAGAGAACGTCTTCATAAACATAGACTTCATCAATGATGCTCAAACGTTCCCACTCCACAGTAGGGCTAATTCTAGTAACAAGTAAGACCACTCGAGGAATCCTCAACGTAATCTTCATAGTTGCCCACACCTTGCGTAAAGTACGCTTCTTCAGTTTGCGCTTCCTCGTATTGACCTTCATAGTCATCAGTATCTGTAGAGTAATCTAACAAAAGATATTGTACAAAAGGAAAGAGTGAGTTTCAAAGAAACCCAATAAGGCAGTTAATCCTTAATAACATAAATAGCAGGATTTCAAAGCAGAGTAAGATGCTATATGATATGAAACACATGATGCATATGATTCTAACTCTATGTATGCCGGTCTCTAATGGCAAACATGCTTTAAGTCATAGCACTGTACTTCTTTAGGAAAGTCTCAATCTCTCATCATCAGTTGGTAATAGGTCCGGCATCCCTCGGGACATTCCATGGCTGGGGATTAAGTCACCGCTCTCTCACATCACCATTGGTCTAAGTACTGACGCATGTCAGGGTCAAAACCTAGCCAAATGCAAGTCTCCTACTTAGTTACATCAAGTCAGATCCAGATACGTCCATTCCTCGCCCCTGGCAATCCTTTCCAGTATCCTTCACACTTGAGTCCTCATAGTCCCTGACTACGGACTCATCAACCCTATTGGTCATCCACATATGGTAAACACGAAGCTCTCACATCCCCTCACGGGTTGTTACCGTTCTTGAGGGCCCATGAGCCAAAGTCTATCCATATGCAACCCTATAATAAATGGCCCCCACAATGTGATTCCTGTCCTCTCACAGGTTGGTTACCGGTCTTGAGCGCCCATGAATCCCCATTGCTACCACAGGTCGTTCGGTCTCAATACCCCTCAGATTAGGGTCTGACATAACAAGACATCCTAGCCAAACACTACTAGACAGCCCTAAATATGTCATCCAACAGTTTAGGAAGGTGTCCAAAGGGCATCTCCGGAAACATCCCATAATATTCCCGTAGTTGTCAAAGGACAAAAGTGTCAAACGGACACCTCTCCTTTCCAAACCATACTTAATTATTCACAAACATAAATCCACCATATCACATATATGGTAACTTCTTATATGGAAAGAAATCAATAACAACATCCAACTTGTATATAATTGGTAAGTAAATCATACATAAATCAATTTAACATAAACAAGTAATGCTACTGTAATCAAGGTAGTTGCATTAGTAGTATATCAGTGTAAGAATCTAATTAAGGAAATAAAACAAAGAGATTCAAATATAGAAACTAGATCTTGCAATCTATGTAATTATGGAAATAACCATCCTTACCTTATATAACTCGCAAAGGATCTTGGGGGAATCAAGTAAGACCTTGTCTAAACTTGAAAAGAAAGTCCTAAACAAGTATATGTATAACATATTAGGAAAGATACCTAAAAGGAAGGAGATCAAATCATCCAAAACAGACCAAATATGAGGTTGCTGTCCTCATTGGTCGATTGATTGGTCTACTGCCTCAGTCGACCAATCAATCGACCAATAGAGACAGTGGCCTACAAAATCATAGATTTTTGAATACAAAACCGAATTTGGTGGTTTAAAAGGGCACCAAACGAGGGGGAAACTACAAGGATAGTATGCTAGTATATAGAGGACTTCAAAACTCTAATCATATCAAGTCTTCAAGTTACAAATTAGGAAACAAAAACTTACCATAATTAGATCAATCATGGTTCTTGAAGAATTCATAGCAAAATCATGGACGAGAAACTATAGGATGATAGATTACTAATCCGATAAAGAATTCATGAAAAGCATGCATAGATCCTCAAGAAAAATAGATCTAAGACTGAAGAACATCAATCTAAATAAGGGAAGAGAATAGATGCATGTTTTCCTTCAAAAGTGAGTGATGATCTTGATGAAGATCATCCACCAAGCTTTAGATCCTTAGGAAAAGAGAGGGAATGAGTAAAGTGATAGTTGCAACAGAGATGCAACATCATCTCTACTATCCTCAAACAAAAAAGGAAAGAAAAGTAATGAAGAATCAAAGACGAAACATCGAAGAGGATGATCACATACCTTTATGTGTAAATGCACGAGATTTGACGAAGATCCGTCAAGAGAATCACCAAGGATGCAAGGGAGATGACTTGCAGAGGGCTCTAGTTCATTCCAAAGAGTTTGGAGGCATAAAATACGAAGTAGACTCGAGATTGGACTTAAACAGAGCAAGCAAAGACCTAATCAGCAAAATCAGATCTCATTGGTCGATTGATTGGTCGACTGGCCCAGTCGACCAAGCAAGACAGCAAGTCCAAAATAGGGAATTGAAGGCTCAGATCAAATCCAAACATGAAGGGGTTTTGCACACACACTAAGTGACTTACCTAGTAGGTAGAAATGCCTTCAAACCAAGTCAGAGAGTACTCCAAGTCCATCAACTAATTCCTTCTTCATCAGGGTGCAGTTTCCATAAATGGAACACTGTCATCAACACTCATGGATTCTAAGCCAAACACCAAGTCTTCCATGGGATGGCCCATAGTTGACTTCTTGCCTTACTTCGGGTTGTCGGACCTACAAACAACAGGGTTTCCGGGTCAAGGTTAGGGCTGGGTTTCACAAAAATTGCAAACTAGATGGGAAGTTCCATTTATGATTCATCGTGTTTTCAACCATGGTGCTGTGGAAATAATTGATCCTCATTCTAACCAATTTTTCAAAGTCAATGGTCAACGTTTAAAGAGAGTTTCCTGAAGCTGCAAGTGTCCAACTTCACCAGAGTTTCCGAGGATGCCTTGTTTCCTAACAAGTGGCTGCGTGAGTTGGAGAAAGCTTTCCGATATCTGTAATGTACTGAGGCCCAGAAAATTCTGTTTGCTAAGCAGAAGCTGCAACATGAAGCTAACGCTTGGTGGACTTCCACCCGGCCTATTTTGGAAGGTTTGCATGCGGGCGTTGTGTCATGGGATTTGTTCAAGGAGGCTTTCTACAATAACTATTTCCCAGAAGCAGTGAAAGATGCGAAGGAGGCTAAATTTATGGCTCTTATGCGAGGACCTCTGTCTGTGTTAGAGTACCAACAAAAGTTCGAGGAGCCTTTCTTCTTTGCTCCTGACTCCTTGAAGCTTGACTGTGCCAAAGTGAAGAAGTTCTTCAAGGGATTGCGACCCACAATCAGGGCATATCTCACTGTTCAGCCTATTGAAAGCTATGCCCAGGGGGTGCAGAATGCTAAGAAGTTGGAAGAAACTGAGAAGGAGAATGCTAGAGTGCAAAGACCTTGGCAGTCAAGGAATCCTGGATTTGTGGACCGTACTGATCGGCGCTTCGTGAGACCTATGCCATACCCCTGCTCTGCTTTTCAGCCTAGGAGTGTAGGTCAAAGTTCTGAATTTCAGCAATCAGGCTAGTATAGTCAGTATGGCGGGAATTGACCACCGATGAATGCGAATGCTAGGCCCATGAATGCTTATCCTAGGCCCATGGTACAGAAGCCCACTACTGTAGCTATTCCTATTGGAACTAGTAATCCTGTTTGCTTCTTCTATATGTAAACTGGTCACTTTGCTCATGCCTGTCCTAAGAAGCCAGTTCAACAGCTAGCTCCTATAGTGAAGAGTACTCCTGCCCCTCCTTCTAGTAGAGTATTCAGTATTTCTGGTACTGAACAGGATGCGAATCATGAAGTGGTTACAAGTACTTTGATTGTTGCTTCTATTCCTGCATTTGTCTTATTTGATACTGGTGCTTCCCATTCGTTCATATCATCTGCATTCATCAAGAAAATTGACTTAACACCTAAGAATTTATCCAGTCGTTTATTGATTTGTACACCTACTGGACCTGTTGAGAAACTAGATAAAGTAGGGGTGTCAATTTTCAACCCGAACCGTTAAAACCAGACCGAACCAGCCTGTTATAGCCCGAACCAACCCGAACCGATCCTTAATGGGCCGTAATTGGGCTGAGGGTCCTCAGCCCGAACGGTTTCGGGCTGGCCCGGCCCAGTCCGTGTGTGGCCCGTCAGCCCGTTAGTCTTTTACATAAATAAAATTAAATATTAAATATAATTAAATTTAATTAATGATCCATGAATTTTGGTGTTTGAGACGTTGAGACTTGAGTTTGAGTAGTTGAGAGTTGAGTGTTAACACGTTTAAGGTTTAAGTTTTAAGTTTTAACTTTTTAATTTTCAAATTTCATTTAGTTTTATTATTTTAAAATTTAAAAGTCTTAATTGATAACTCTTAACTCTTAATCTTAATTAACTTTTTAATTTTCAAATTTCATTTAGTTTTATTATTTTAAAATTTAAAAGTCTTAATTGATAACTCTTAACTCTTAAGTCTTAATCTTAATCGTTAACGTTGTTTCACCGTCTACACATGATAGAAAAATTTAAATTCTTTATTTTTTGAGGGTAGAGGGTGGTTTGGATCAAGCTAATGCCATCACTTATCATTGGATCTACTTGGAGTCTTCATCATCTATCTTTTGTAGTTTTGAGTGTGAGAAACTAGGATTTGGAGTTGAGGAAAAAATAAAAATCAATTTCAATATTGATTTTTAATTTAGTCCAAACAGTTAGTCAAACCGAATCCAAATCATTAGGCCAAACCGTTAGTCAACCAGAACCCAAACCGCACCAAACCGAAACCGCACCGAAACCGTTATTTTTTAAATGGGCTGGTTTGGGTTGGGGGTTTTTCAGCCTGAAACCGCTCCAAACCGCACCGTTGACACCCCTAAGATAAAGGGTTAGTTAAGTGTCCTGTTTTGATTGGTGGGAAGAACTTGAAAGCCAATTTGGTACTTCTGGATATGAAGGATTTTGATATCATTTTGGGTATTGATTGGTTGACCGCCCATAATGCTTTAATTCTTTGTTCTTCAAAGAGAATTCAGTTTCAGATTAGTGGAAGTTCAGTTTTTGAGTTCCAAGGTGAGAAAGGAAGAATTGGTAAGAAGACCTTGTCCGCATTGATGCAAGTCTATGCATTAGTAGAAAGGGTTCCATCTGAAGGAAAGAAAGTAGAAGAAGTCAGGATTGTATGTGACTTCATTGATGTGTTTCCAAATGATCTGTCAGGAGTGTCACCTGATAGGGAAGTGGAGTTCTCTATTGATCTAATCCCTGGAGCTACCCCAATATCTAAAGCTCCATATAGAATGGCTCCTACCGAGTTGGAAGAGTTGCAAAAATAGTTGAAAGAACTCTTAGATAGAAGTTTTATACAGCCTAGTGTATCACCTTGGGGAGCCCCGGTCTTGTTTGTCAAGAAGAAGGATGGTAGTATGCTTCTGTGCATTGATTATCGTGAGTTGAACAAGCTGACCATCAAGAATAGATACCCGCTGCCCAAAATTGATGATCTCTTCGATCAGTTGAAGGGTGCAGCAGTGTTCTCGAAGATTGACTTGAGGTCTGGATATCACCAATTGAAAGTGAAGTCAAGTGATATTTTTAAGACGGCGTTTAGAACTAGATATGGGCATTACGAGTTTCAAGTCATGCCTTTCGGTTTGACTAATGCTCCTGCTATGTTCATGGACCTCATGAACCGAGTATTTCATGATGTGCTTGATAAGTTTGTGATAGTTTTCATCGATGACAAGAGCATGCAAGGCATTTAGATCTCACTTTGCGAAGACTACGAGAAAAGAAGCTTTATGCTAAATTTAGCAAGTGTGGTTTTTGGCTCAAGAGGGTAGTATTCCTCGGCCATGTGGTTTCAGCTGAAGGTATTCGTGTTGACCCCGGAAAGGTACAGGTAGTTGCCGATTGGGAAAGACCAAAGACTGTGACGGAAATAAGAAGTTTCCTTGGTTTGGCAGGATACTACAGAAGGTTTATTGAGAACTTTTCTAGGTTGGCTGCTCCCATGACTAAGCTGACTAGAAAGGAAGAGAAGTTTGTTTGGTCTGACACGTGTGAGAAGAATTTCCAAGAATTGAAGGATAGATTGACAAGTGCCCTGGTTTTGACTATACCTGATAGTTCCGGCGGTTTGACAGTTTATACCGACGCATCAAAGATTGGTTTGGGTTGCGTGCTGATGCAACATGGTAAGGTCGTAGCCTATGCTTCTCGGCAATTGAAAGATTATGAGTGGAATTTCCCCACTCACGATTTAGAGCTTGCCGCTATTGTTTTCGCTTTGAAGATTTGGAGACATTACCTCTATGGTGAGAAAATTTCTATTTTCACGGATCATAAAAGTTTGAAATACTTCTTTACCCAAAAGAGTTAAATATGAGACAAAGAAGATGGTTGGAATTAGTCTCTGATTATGACTGTGACATTCAATATAACCCTGGTAAGGCGAATGTGGTTTGCTGATGCTCTTAGCAGGAAAAATCAGAAGAAAGTGCTAGACTTGAATGCTCTGAGTCAACCTCTATTGTCTTCAATTGCAAGTTTTGATTTGGAAGTGGTCCCTGAAGGATAGGATTTAGTTCTTTCTGCCATGACAGCAAGATCCACCCTTAGAGACAGAATTGTTGCTCTGCAAGATTCTGATCAGGAATTTAAGGAAAGGATTGAGAAGATTTCTTTGAATCCTGATTCGGACCCTGACTTTGGTATAGCTATGGACGGTGCTCTATTGTTTAGAGGTAGACTTTGTGTCACATCCACCCAGCTGGTACCCTATCTGGCATACCCGGGAATGTGATCCACAGTCCAAGGATCAAGCATCGAGGGACCATGCCTCCCACATACGCGATAACACAATCATGAACAATGATAATCAAGGTAAAAGCAATAAATTACAGATATCATGAATAAGATAAGATCAAATAATCAGAGTGCGGAAATAAATGATACCAAGTGTATAAGTATAATCATACGAAAGAGAAAATGAGTGAAAGTCACACTCTCAATGGCAGCGGAAAAGTAGTAAAATCAAGTTAAGTTACAATCCCATGTTTAAAGAGTAACTCAAAGAAAGTTAATTACATATCCCAAATGTTTAACAAAAATCCAGGGCAATGGGGCACTAAGCAAGGGTTTCTTCTATCTTAATGGTTATCTCTTCAAAAGTGTGGACGAAGAAAGCCCAACACGGCCGCTCCCTCACTACAGTGGGGCTAACTATGAAATCCAGCCCAAACCTAGCCAGGACACCCTATCTGTTTTGGGTGAAGAAAGGTTAGTTTAATGTTTGACCTTGAAGTTGGACCTTGATAACAGTGTTACTACCCTTTGAAAGCCTTAGGAAGTCATGTCAAACCTTTCCTTAGGGTAAATCCAAGGTCCCAAAGTGAAGGAAGAAGTCTTTGTGGGCCCTCTCTATAGAAGATATGGTGTGTGACCCGAAACCCATGGATATTGTTGATGGTGCTCGATACTTGGAAGCATTGCTAGTGTTTAGTGAGAAACTGCGCATCGAAGAGGGGTGAATTATTTGAAGTACCTAATGAACTCTCGTGCTCAATCCGAAGGTATTTCTGGAAACTAGACTTCTTGATTGACTTGTAGGAGAAAACCCCCCCCACTCAATTTGACCCTGTATAGCCCTCCGAATCCCTGTCCGAAGATGCTGAACTGTGCATTGATCGACTGGTTGGTCGATTGGGTCCAGTAGACCAATCAATCGACCAATAGGGCCAGAAATCCGAGAAAATCTTCAATTTAGGGTTTTTAGCTCTCTATTTAAGTGAACTTTGTGTTTCTTAGCATCCTCTGCCTCCAAAACACTTTGAGAACGTGGGAAGACTCGTTTGAAACTCTCTTCGGTGATTTCGAAGATTCCTCTGCAGATCTGAAGCCTCCCATCTCTGATCTGCCAATTCAAGGTTTGTATTTCTTCTATATGATAGATTATTCTTTCTCCAATCTTGTTCTTGATTGAGATCAGGAAGAAGATGCTACATTCTTGCAACCATCTATTCCATGATCTCATTCTATTCTTTGAGATCTGTGATCATCATCGTGATCTCAACCCTAGCCCTGAATATTCTTCTTGAAACCTTAATCCTCGTACAATCTTTTGGAACCCTTGGGTAACCTTCCATGCGAGGGTAACCACGTGAGTTATATTTATGTTGATCTAAACTTTTTCAATGATTTTCTTGTTATCTAATTGCTAAGCAATTATTCCCTTTCATCTTGTGACCCTAGCCTTTTCATGAGAGCCTTAAGGTTGAAACCCTTATTTCTTGGTTCAAATCATGAACCCATATTTTGACCTTGACTTGATGATTTGACCTTCTTTTCTAATATGTTCTAGGAAGTTCCCCTTCAAATTTTGGATCAATCGGACTTCAAACTAAGAAGTTATGACCAATCTAGTTTCTGCAGTTCCATACTAACTCGGTTGGTCGATTGATTGGTCGACTGGGTCAGTAGACCAATCAATCGACCAATGAAGGTAGTAGCCTCAATTTTTCTGTGTTTCGACTCCTATCTCTAGGATTTACTTCTTCTGACCTATACATGTTTTGTCAAGCTTGTTTAGGCGATTTTGGAATTGTTCTCTAATCTCTTACTTGAATATTATAAGTTCGGATTACGAGGTGAGTATTCCACTCACAATTTGCATATTTACATACCTTGTTATGATATGATTCAAATGCATGATTTAGCTACTGTTGAATTACTTTCTTTATATTATGTTACCTCTGCAATTACAATAGGATGTTAATATTGTGATTTACATATTGGAATGAATCATGAATGATGTTGAATGCGATTTGGACTATGGTGTGACATGGATGATTGTGAATGATTTGAGATGTGATTGATTTAGTATGGTTTGGGATTGAGAGGTGTCTTTTTGACACTTCTGTCCTTGGACATTATTGGAAATAGTATAGGATGTTTCTGGGGTTGCCCATTGACGCTTTCCCGAATCATTGATTGTCATACCTAGGGCTGTCTAGCAGTGTTCGGCTAGGATGTCCCCATTATATCAAACCCGAATCGGAAGGGTATTGAGACCGAACGACCCGTGGCAGCAATGGGGATTCACAGGCGCTCAAGACCGGTAACCAACCCGTGAGAGGACGGGAATCACATTGTGGGGGCCATTTATTGGAGGGTTGCATATGGATAGACTTGGGCTCATAGGCGCTCAAGACCGGTAACCAACCCGTGAGGGGACATGAGAGCTTCCTGTTTACTATATGTGGATGACCAATAGGGTTGATGAGTCCGTAGTCAGGGACTATTAGGACTCTAGTGTGAAGGATACCGGAAAGGATCGCTAGGGGCGAGGAATGGACGTATCTGGAACTAAGTTGATATGACTAAGTAGAAGACTCGCATTTGGCTAGGCTTAACTCTGACATGCGCCAATACTTATACCAAATGGTGATGTGAGAGAGCGGTGACTTTAACCCCAGCCAAGGTTGTCCGGAAGGTGTTCCTACCCACTACCAAATGGCATTGTGTGATGAGACCTACCCAAAGAAGTATGGTGCTATGACTTAAAGCATGTCTACCAATAGAGACCGGCATACATATGTAGAGTTAGAAGCATATTTGCAAATATTGTTTCATATCATTTCATATATGTTTGCTTGTGAATGCATGTGAAGATGCTTATTGTGTTTGGATTACTTGCTAAGTTCTTTTGAGCTTACCCTTCGGGGGACTTGTTTTTAGATGACATTGCAGGATCGAAAGAGAACTCGTGCCCCAGTATGGAGGACCTTTCCGTACATGGTGTAAAATCCGTCCTTATTCTAACCCTGACCCGGCCCGGATTTTATACTGTTGCAAGTCCGAAGACCGGAAGTGGAGGTAGAAGAGACTTGTGGGCCCTCTTAGTTGAAGATTCGATGCTTGATCCAGAGCCTATGGACATTGACAATGATGCCCCTTACTTGAGCATATTGTCAGTGTTTAGTGAAAATATGTGCATCGATGAAGATTGAATTAGTTGAAGCACCTATTGAACCCCCGTGCTCAATCCAAAGGTATTTCTTGAAACTAGACTTGTTGATTGACTTGTAGGAGAAAACCCAACTCAATTCGGATCTTTCTAGCCTTCCAATTCCCCGTTCTAAGTTGCTGTCAAGCCTTGGTCGACTGCTTGGTCAATTGACAGTCGACCAACAGTAATGATTTCAAATATTTACAAAATTACTTCCCAATTTGACCCTACCTTTTTGGAACTCGTGAATGAGGACCTAAACTAATCATTGGCACTCCAGAGCACGAGGTTTGACACTCTCTTGGGCTTTTCTTGATGTTTGTGAAGATCCTTGACTCCAATCATTAGTCTTGCACCTCAATCATCAACTCAAGGTATGATTCCTCCTATTCTTCTTCTAATCTACTTTTTTTTTTTTTCTATCAATTTATGATCTTAAGACCATGGTTGAAGTGCTGCAACCTTGCAAACACTTAACCATGAGTTTTCCCCATTCAATTCCATGATTATCACCCCACTCTTGCTATGTTATGCTTCCATTAGGATTGCTTACATTTCATTGCTTTGATTCCTTTCATTTCAACCTTGTCTTGATTCAAAACTGATATGTAAATGCATGTTAGGTCTAGATTACTATGAATTCATGATTCTAACTTAATTCTTAACATTCACTTGATTAATTCCCATCATTCTTTACAATTTCAATCAATTCCAATTCGATTCTTGAAATTTATCATATAGAACATAAGGCTTCAATTTGGGTATTTATAATTGGACCGTTGGATCGTCATGAAATTTAGTGTGTAGTGTCCTCATATTGTTATAATCATGCCCTCCAAATTTCATGTCGATCGGAGCATCGGAAGGTCAATTTCGGGCTAAATCTTCAATTCTACCCATTGTTAACACGTCTTGGTCGACTACTTTGGTCGACTGACAGTCAACCGAGCTAGTCAACCAAAAGATGGTAACATCCCTTTACTTGGCCGAATTGCCTCGTTTGACCTCCAATTCGATTGTTTTCTTCTCTAGTGTTACTTGTATGTTGTCTAGGGTACCAACACTGACTTTTGGGACTATTCTTGGTGATCATTGATTTTATTTACGACTCGATTAAGGTAAGGACGGTCGTTAACTCAAGTACATTGATTATGTAAACATGCTTATGCTTTGAGAACTCAGTAGATATATTTCCTATGTGTACTCCTTAACCATGCATGACTATTATATGCATTTTTATCAGTAATTGTATGTTATATGTCATTCGGAATATCATGTTTAATTATCCTTTATGATCATGTATATGATTAATCATGTTATGACATGCCTTTAATTATATGATGAATTATTGATTTGATATGATATGATGAGATTGAGCTTGTGAATGACTACATATGACTTGGGATTGAGAATCTGTCCTTGGACATCGGAGGGAATAGTATGGGATATTCTCTGAAGGTGTCCATCAACACTTTCCCGTGTTATTGGATGACCTACATAGGATTGTCTAGGTGTATGGTTAGGATATTCCTTGTTGTATCAGACCCAAATCGGAAGGGTATTGAGACTGAACGACCCGTGGTAGAGTATGGTTGATGGGCGCTCAAGACCGGTAACCACTCCGTGAGAGGACTTAAACCATACTGCGGATACCCGAAAGGGGCCATTTATCAGTAGGGTTGCAAATGGATAGACCTGGGCTCACAGGCGCTCAAGACCGGTAACCAACCCGTGAGAGGACGTGAGAGCTTCCCATTTACCATTTGTGGATGACCAATAGGGTTGATGAGTCCGTAGTCCGAGTTGGTCGGTGCCATAGGATACGCTGACTCTAGTGTGAAGGATACAGAACCGAGTTGGTCAGTGCCATAGGGGAAGTATCAGGATCTGACATGATACGACTAAGTAGATGACTTGCATTGGGCTAGGCTTCGCCATGACATGCGCCAATACTTATACCAATGGTGATGTGAGAGAGTGGTGACTTAACCCCCAACCATGGTTTGATGAGGACTTTACCCAATTACCCCGGCAGACCCAAGATATCATGTATGATTGAGGGGGAGTGACAGACGACCTAAAGAAGTATGGTGCTATGGCTTAAAGCATGTCTACCTTAGAAACTAGCATACTTAGGGTTAGAATCATATATCATCTTGCATCATATCATGACTTGTATCGAATGAATTGTGTATTATGAAACGACTTGCCTTGTTGAGTTCTTATGAACTCATTCCTTCCGTGCAATTCGTTAGATTATCCTGCAGGTGTAGAAGACTCTGATGGCGCACTCTACGACCCGAGCTATGATCCCGCATACTACCCTTCGGGTGATGGCTACGATGAGAGTCAGGATTATTGTGCCGAGGAGGATTATGGTTCGTACCAGGGTTAGCCCCACCATGGTGAGGGAGCGGCCGTGCTAGGTTCGCTTCATCCACACTTATGAAGAAACAATCATTAGGATAGAAGAAACCTTTGCGTAGTGCCCCATTTCCCTGGATTATTGTTAAACACTTGGTTATGTTATCTTTAACTCTTTAAATTTACTCTTGATATTGGGATTTGTAACTAAAGTGAATCAACCATCTTTCCGCTGTTTTTTAGGAAGAGTGACTTCTGATCACTTTCTTTCTCTTTTGAAACTTTATTGATATGTAATTGATCTTTGATAATTTCCGCACTCTGATTGATTATCTTTTCTTATTCATTTGATCTATTTAGTACTTACTTTAAACATTGATTATATTGTTCATGATTATGTTATCATGTATGTGGGAGGCATGGCCACTCGATCTTGATCTTCGGGCTGTGGATCACATCCCGGGTATGCCAGATAGGATACCGGCTGGGTGGATGTGACACATGGTACAGCTCCGGATGTCCTTGGACAAGGTAATGAACAGCAAGGCAGCCAACACCCGGATTTGGACTGCACTGACGGCTCCTATTGACGGCAGCTGGCATCGTCTTATTCGCCAATGGGATTGTGCGCTAGATACTGATTTGAAGCTTCAAGAGCATAACCCAAAGGTGAAGAAGATGAAGACTGAAGAAGAATAAGAGCTGACCAAAGATGTGGATTAGATTCTCTCATTTCTTCCAGACTTTTATTTTGCTTATAACAGCTTAGAGCTTTACTTAGATTTTGATCTACCTTCCGCATATGTTTGTGGAGTATATTTCCGCTATACTACACAGTTGTCTTTTGATTTGGTATCTTGTTATTCTGCACTCTGATATTCTTAGTGATCCTTCTGAGATCCTTTCTTGAATTTAATTATTAACTTATTAGAATACAATAATGTGTTTTTGCTTTCGATTATGTTTTTGTGCTAAATGGATATGATCATTCCTAAACTTGATCTTTTGGGCTATGCATCACTCCCCCGGGTAACCTAGATAGGGTATAGGCTGGGTGTATTTGGGCGAGATGTGACACTAACCCTGGTGCGTAGAGTAATCCTCTTTGGCACCATAACTCTGATCTTCACCGTAGCTACCACCCGGAGGATAGCATGAGCGATCAAAGTCCGTCTTGGAGAGTGTGCCATCAGATTCTTCAGCACCTGCGGGAAAATCTAACAACATTTGCACAAAAGGAATGAGTTCAAAAGAACTCAGCAAGGCAGTTATTCCATAATTTATAATCATATAAGTACAAATCATAACATAATGCAATGTGATATGAAACATATGATGCAAGTATGATTCTAACTCTATGAATGCTAGTCTCTATGGTAAACATGCTTTAAGCCATAGCACCATACTTCTTTAGGTAAGATTCAGTCACACAATACCGGGGGGAATTGGGTCCTACATCCCTCTCGGACAAATCCATGGTTGGGGTTTCGGTCACCACTCTCTCACATCACCATTTGGTCTAAGTATTGGTGCATGTCAAGGTAAAGCCTAGCCCAATGCAAGTCATCTACTCAGTCGTATCAAGTAAGATCCGGATACATCCACTCCTCGCCCCGGGCGATCCTTTCTGGTATCCTTCACACTAGAGTCACGAATATTACCCACCGGACTCATCAACCCTATTGGTCATCCACAAATAGTAGACGGGAAGCTCTCACGTCCTCTCACAGATATGACTCACTGATCTTCGAGAGCCCGTGAGCCCAAGTCTAGCTATTTGCAACCCTACCAATAAAAGGCCCCTTTCGGGTAGCATGGTTTATGTCCTCCCCCAGGTTGGTTACCTGTCTTGAGCGCCCATCAAACCATACACTACCACGGGTCATTCAATCTCAATGCCCTTCCGATTCAGGTCTGACACGACAAGGACAATCCTAGCCACACAACTAGACAATCCTATGTATATCATCCAATAACCCGGGAAAGTGTCGATAGGCACCTTCGGAGAACATCCCATACTATTCCCTCCGATGCCCAAGGACAGAAGCATCAATAGGACACTCCCCAATCCCAAGTTATACCTAGGCAATCACATACTCAAGTCCATCATATCTCATACATTTGATACATCATCATGATAAAAGTTAAATCATAACATCGAAGTGATCCATCATAAGTACAAGTAGCAAGAATAATAAATCATTATAACAAGAGAATATGAAATCACATGACTACTGTTCTAAAACATGTATAGCAATCCTATAATATTCAAAAGCAATTAAGAGACTATGTTCACTAAGTTATAAGCATCAAAACATGTACATAGCCTATGTGTTTATGGTGATAACCATCCTTACCTTAGGTTGAGTTGATGACGATTCAAGAGTTACCAAGGAATGTTCCAAAAGTAGTGTTAAGACCCTAAACAAACATAAATAAGAGATTAGAGAAGAAATTGAGAAGATCGGATGTCGAATGGGTCAAAACTGGTTGAAGTTGTGAAACCCAGCCCTAACCTTGACCCGGAAACCCTGTTGTTTGTAGGTCTGACAACCCGAAGTAAAGCAAGAAGTCAGTTATGGGCCATCCCATTGGAAGACTTGGTGGCTGGCTTAGAATCCATGAGTGTTGATGTCAGTGTTCCATTTATGGAAACTGCACCCTGATGAAGATGGAATTAGTTGATGGACTTGGAGTGCTCTCTGTCATGGTTCGAAGGCATTTCTACCTACTAGGTAAATCACATGGTGTGTGTGCAAAACCCCTTTATGTTTGGATTTGATCTGAGCCTTCAATTCCCTGATTTGGATTTGTTGTTCTGATTGGTCGACTCATTGGTCGACTGGACCAGTCGACCAATCCAATCGACCAATGGGATCTGATTTTTCTAATTAGGTCTTTGCTTGCTCTATTTAAGTCCAATCTCGAGTCTACTTCGTATTTTCTGCCTCCAAACTCTTTGGAACGTACCAGAGCCCTCTGCAAGTCATCTCCCTTGCATCCTTGGTGATTATCTTGACGGACCTTCGTCAAAACTCGTGCTTTTACACAAAAAGGTATGTGATCATCCTCTTCTATGTTTCATCTTTGATTCTCCATTATTTTTATTTCCTTTTTTGATTGAGGATAGTAGTAGTGATGTTGTATCTCTGTTGCAACCATCACTATACTCTTTCCCTCTCTTTTCCTAAGGATCTAAAGCTTGGTGGATGATCTTCATCAAGATCATCACTCGCTTTTGAAGGAAAACATGTATTCATTCACTTTCCTTATTTAGATTGATGTTCTTCAGTCTTAGATCTATTTTTCTTAAAGATCTAAGCATGCTTTTCATCATTTCTTTATCACAATTAGTGATCCATCATCCTATTGTTCTTGTCCATGATTTTTACTAAGAATTCTTCAAGAACCATGATTGATCTAATTATGGTAACTTTTTGTTTCCTAATTTGTAACTTGAAGACTTGATTTGATTAGTGTTTTGGAGTCCTCTATATACTAGTATACTGCCATTGTACTTTCCCCCTTGTTTAGTACCCTTTTGAACCACCAAGTTCTGTTTCATATTCTAAAACTCTGATTTTTTAAGGCCACTGTCTCTGTTAGTCGACTCATTGGTCGACTGAGGCAGTAGACCAATCCAATTGACCAATGAGTACAGCAACCTCATATTTGGTCTGTTTTGGATGTTTTGATATCTTTCCTTCTAGGTATCTTTCCTAATATGTTATATACACTTGTTTAGGACTTTCTTCCCAAGTTTAGTCAAATTCTTACTTGATTCCCCAAGATCCTTTGCGAGTTATATAACGTAAGGATGGTTATTTCCTTAATTACATATATTGCATGATCTAGTTTCTATATTTGAATCTCTTTGATTTATTTCCTTAATTAGATTCTTACACTGATATACTACTGATGCAACTACCTTGATTATAGTAGCATTACTCGTTTATACTAAATTGATTCATGTATGATTTACTTACCAAATATATGCAAGTTGGATGTTATTATTGATTTCTTTCCATATAAGAAGTTGCCATATATGTGATGTTATGGATTTATGTTTGTGAATGATTAAGTATGGTTTGGAAAGGAGAGGTGTCCTTTTGACACTTTTGTCCTTCGACAACTACGGGAATATTATGGGATGTTTCCGGAGATGCCCTTTGGACACCTTCCTAAACTGTTAGATGACATATTTAGGACTGTCTAGTAGTGTTTGGCTAGGATGTCCCATTATGTCAAACCCTAATCAGAAGGGTATTGAGACCGAACAACCCATGGTATGGGGATTCATGGGCGCTCAAGACCAGTAACCAACCCGTGAGAGGATAGGAATCACAATGTGGGAGCCATTTATCGGTAGGGTAGCATATGGATAGACTTGGGCTCACGAGCGCTCAAGACTGGTAACCAACCCGTGAGGGGATGTGGGAGCTTCCCGTTTACCATATGTGGATGACCTATAGGGTTGATGAGTCCGTAGTCAGGGACTATGAGGACTCTAGTGTGAAGGATACCGGAAAGGATCGCCAGGGGCGAGAAATGGACGTATCTGGATCTGACTTGATGTAACTGAGTAGGAGACTTGCATTTGGCTAGGCTTTGACCCTGACATGCGTCAGTACTTAGACCAATGGTGATGTGAGAGAGTGGTGACTTAACCCCCAGCCATGGAATGTCCCGAGGGATGTCGGACCCACTACCAAAAGGCGTTGTGTGATGAGACCTTCCTAAAGAAGTACGGTGCTATGACTTAAAGCATGTCTGCCAATAGAGACCAGCATACATAGATTTAGAATCATATTGCATCATGTGTTTCATATCATATAGCATTTTACTTTGCTTTGAAATCCTACCATTTATGTTGTTATGGATTAACTGCCTTACTGGGTTTCTTTGACACTCATTCCTTTTGTGCAATGTATTGTTAGATTTCTCTACAGGTTCTGAGTATCATGACTGCTCGTATGAAGAAGCGCAAGGAGAAGAGGCATATCTCCAGGAAGGTGATTGCGGTTACGACAATTACACTAAAGATTCCGTGGGTGGTTATGCTGTGTACGATTCTTAGATTTGTTTTATTGATCATATTAGTAATCAATCACTGTGTTTTCATTACAAGAGTTGTAACCTATCAATCTCTAGTTCTTTCTTCTTGATCATACCATGCTTTCTTCGAAAACCATGACTGATACATTTATGGTAAGTTTTGTTTCCTTATTTGTGTCTTTAGATTTTTGATCAATGATAGTGTTAGGTTTGTTCCTTAGCACTAGAATACTATCATGATGATTCCTTGCTTGTTTGGTGGCGATTCGAATCACAAGTTTTGGATTTCGGACCAGAAATCCCTGTTTTTGTCTGTCACTGACCCTGTTGGTCAACTAATTGGTCGACTGGGTCAGTAGACCAATCAATCGACCAATGAGGACAGCAACCTCATATTTGGTCTGTTTTGGATGATTTGATCTCTTACCTTCTAGGTTTCTTTCCTAATATGATATATATACTTGTTTAGAACCTTCTTGCCAAGTTTGGGAAGATTCTCCTTGATCCTTGGAGATTCTCTTCAAGTTATATAAGGTAAGGATGGCTATTTCCTTAACTACATAGATTGCATATCATAGTTTCTATATTTGAATCTTGTTAGTTTATTTCCTTAATTAGATTTATGAATGTCTTTATTTGTTAATTGTATATGAGATGGATCTTATTATGGTATATTTTCTATATACTGTAAATGTATATGATATGATTGATTTGTGATTGTGACTGATTAAGTATGGTTCGGGAAGGAGAGGTGTCCTTTTGACACTTCTGTCCTTGGACATCGGAGGGAATAGTATGGGATATTCTACGAAGATGCCCATTGACACCTTCCTGAATTGTTGGTTGTCATACTTAGGGCTGTCTAGCAGTGTTTGGCTAAGAATGCCCCACTATATCAGACCCGATTCAGAAGGGTATTGAGACTGAATGACCCGTGGCAACAATGGGAATTCATGGGCGCTCAAGACCGGTAACCAACCTATGAGAGGACATGAATCACATTGTGGGGGCCATTTATTGGTAGGGTTGCATATGGATAGACTTGGGCTCACGGGCGCTCAAGACCGGTAACCAACCCGTGAGAGGACGTGAGAGCTTCCCGTTTACCATATGTGGATGACCAATAGGGTTGATGAGTCCGTAGTCAGGGACTATGAGGACTCTAGTGTGAAGGATACCGGAAAGGATCGCCAGGGGCGAGGAATGGGCGTATCTAGATCTGACTTGATGTAACTAAGTAGGAGACTTGCATTGGCTAGGCTTTACCCTGACATGCGCCAGTACTTAGACCAATGGTGATGTGAGAGAGTGGTGACTTAACCCCCAGCCATGGTGTCATATCCACCCAGCCGGTACCCTATCTGGCATACCTGGGAATGTGATCCACAGTCCAAGGATCAAGAATCGAGGGACCATACCTCCCACACACGCGATAACACAATCATGAACAATAATAATCAAGGTAAAAGCAATTAATAATAGATATCATGAATAAGATAAGATTCAAAAAATCAAAGTGCGGAAAATGGATAATGTCAATATGTAAGTGTGATCATAAATATGAGAGAATAAGTGAAAATCACTCTCTCGAAGCAACGGAAAAGAAGTATAATTAAGTTAATTACAATCCCATGTTTCAAAAGATAATTCAAAGGAATTTAATTACATAACCAATTGTTCCATAATAAACCAGGGAAATGGGGCACTAGACTAGGGTTTCTTCTATCCTAATGATCGTCTCCTCATAGGTGTGGATGAAGAAAGCTCAGCTCTGCCACTCCCGCACTATCGTGGGGCTAACCCTAGTACGAAGAGTAATCCTCTTCGGCACCAAAACTCTGATCTTCACTGAAGCTACCACCCGGAGGGTAGTATGCGGGATCAAAGTCCGTCTTGAAGGAGGCGCCATCAAAATCTTCTGTACCTGTAGGATAGTCTAAAAACATTGTACAAAAGGAATGAGTTCGAAGAACTCAGCAAGGTAGTTATTCCATAGTTTGAAATCATACATATACAAGACATAACATAAATGCAGTGTGATATGAAGCATATGATGCAATTATGATTCTAACTCTATGAATGCTAGTCTCTATGGTAGACATGCTTTAAGTCATAGCACCGTACTTCTTTGGGTTGTCAGTCACTCTCCCTCAACCTATTTCGTATCTTGGGAATGCCGTGGTAATTGGGTAAAGTCATCTCAATCATGGTAGGGGAATCGGTCACCACTCTCTCACCTCACCATTTGGTATAAGTACTGGCGCATGTCACAGTAAAGCCTAGCCCAATGCAAGTCATCTACTCAGTCGTATCAAGTCAGATCCAGATACGACCATTCCTCGCCCCTGGTGATCCTTTCCGGTATCCTTCACACTAGAGTCAGTGTAATCCAGATTACGGACTCATCAACCCTATTGGTCATCCACAAATAGTAAACTGGAAGCTCTCACGTCCTCATGGATTGGTTACCGGTCTTGAGCGCTCGTGAGCCCAAGTCTAGCTATTTGCAACCCTACCAATAAATGGCCCCTTTCGGGTATCCGTAGCATGGTTTATGTCCCCTACTGGATTGGTTACCGGCCTAGAGCGCCCATCAAACCATACACTACCACAGGTCATTCAGTCTCAATGCCCTTCCGATTCGAGTCTGACACGACAAGGACAATCCTAGCCACACAACTAGACAATCCTATGTATGTCATCCAATAACTCGGGAAAGTGTCGATAGGCACCTTCGGAGAACATCCCATACTATTCCCTCCGATGCCCAAGGGCAGAAGTGTCAATAGGACACTCCCCAATCCCAAGTTATACGTAGGCAATCAAATATTCAAGTTCATCATTTCTCACACATTCAATACATCTCATTATAAAGTAAATTCATGATATTGAAATGATTCATCATAGACACAAGTAATCAAGAATAATAAATTAATATGACAAGAGTATATAAATCGCTATACTACTGTCCTAACACATGTATAACAGTCTTATAATAAATAAAAGGAATCAAGAGACTATGTTCTTTAAGTATAAGCACAAATCATAAGTTATGACCTATATGTTTATGGAGATAACCATCCTTACCTTAGATTGAGTTGATGATGAATTGAGAATTACCAAGAAATGTTAAGACCCTAAACAAACATCAATAATAAGTTAGAAGAAATCGGGAAGATCGGATGTTAAACGGGTCAAAACTGGCTAAGGTTGCTGTCAGCAACAACTTTGGTCGATGGCATCGACCAAAGAGGATCGACCAAAACTTCTTCGGGACAAAATAGTGGATTTTGGGGGTTTTGATCCGAAATTGGTTTTCCGGGGTTCGAATCGATCCGGAACTTGGAGGAATGCTTAATAACAATATGAGGACACTATAAAACAAGAAATTAACATAATCCAATGGTCTAAATAGAAAGCCCCAAATTGAGCTATCAAGTTCAAGAGACAAGCATCATAGCATGAATTGGAATTGATTACATTGGCATTGAAAAGGCATGCATTAGCTAGGGGAACTTATAGAAATTCGATTAGAATCATATGCTAGTGATAAACATGTACATAGCATACCATACAACTCAGTTTTGTACAAAATGGCATGATGTTAAGAGGAAAATCAAAGAATGCATATGCTAGGCTTGAGATGGGGGCATAGCATCATAGATAGCTAAGAGGATCATAGGTTAAGCAAGAGTGGACACTTGGAGTGATGGTTGCAAGGTTGCAGCACCATCTCCAAGGTCTCAACAGCAAAAGAGGGAAAGAAAAGAATAGAAAAAGATAGAGTAGAGAGTGGAATGATGAATCATACCTTGTGGTTGTAGATGGAGACAAGAAACAATGATTAACAATGAGTTTTGGTGGAGTATCCTTCACATATGCCTAGGAGTTGCTTTGGGAGGCTCCCCCCCACATTCTCAGGAGTGAAAATGATTGCAATAGGGCTCAAAACACGAGGCTAGTATAAATAGATTAGGGAATATTCCAAAGAATCATTAACTTGGCTGACTGGGAAACTTTGGTCGATGGTCCTTGGTTGATGGCATCGACCAAAGAGGATCGACCAAAATATTTCTCAA
This sequence comes from Hakea prostrata, assembly GCF_041222555.1. Classification (NCBI taxonomy): domain Eukaryota; kingdom Viridiplantae; phylum Streptophyta; class Magnoliopsida; order Proteales; family Proteaceae; genus Hakea; species Hakea prostrata. The sequence goes on along the minus strand of NC_142608.1, from coordinate 26,697,785 downwards.
CAGAAAAACAGGTATAGTTCAGCAACTTCAAGCAGGGATTTGGAGAGCAATACAAGGTAAAATTGAATGGGGTTTTTTTCTACAATTCAATCAAGAAGTCTAGTTTCGGGGAATACCTTCAAATTGTGCATGGGAGGTCATTAGGTACTTCAACTAAATCAATCTTCTCCGATGCGCAGACTTTCATGAAACACCGATAATGTACTCAAGCAAGGGGTATCATCGTCAATGTCCATGGGCTCGGTCTCTGACTCATAGTTATCAATCAAAAGGGTCCATAAGTCTCTTCTACCACCACTTCGGGTCTTCGGACCTAAAAACAACAGTGGATCCGGGTTAGGGTCAGGGTTAGAATAGGACTGGATATTACACATGGAATGTCCCGAGGGATGCCGGACCCATTACCAAACGGCGTTGTGTGATGAGACCTTCCCAAAGAAGTATGGTGCTATGACTTAAAGCATGTCTACCAATAGAGACCAGCATACCTAGAGTTAGATTCATACATTCATTGTTTGTCTCATACCATATTGCATTCATGTTTTGCTTTGAAATCCTGCCATTTATGTTATTATGGATTTAACTGCCTTACTAGGTTTCTTTTGAAAGTCACTCCTTTGTCAAGGTGAAGAAGATGAAGACTGAAGATGAAAAAGAGCCGACTGAAGATGTGGATTAGATTTCTCTTGTTTCTTCTAGACTTATCTTTTACTTTACTTGTATTAGCTTAGAGCTTTACTTAGATTTCGATCTACCTTCCGCATATGTTTGTGGAGTATATTTCCGCTATACTCTACAGTTGCCTTTTTATTTGGTATCATGTTTTCCGCACTTTGATATTCTTAGTGATCCTTCTAAGATCTTTTCTTGAATTTTATTATTAACTTATTAGAATACAATGATTTGTTCTTGCTTTTGATTATGTTATTGTGCTAAATGGATATTGATCATTCCGAAACTTGATCTTTTGGGCTGTGGATCACTTCCCCGGGTAATTCAGATAGGGTACCGGCTGGGGGGATGTGACAGTTTCTGATCGTGATCCTAGGTTCACCTCAAGGTTTTGGAACAATTTGCAAAAGGCCTTGGGAACCCAATTGAATTTGAGTATAGCTCATCATCCATAGTCTGATGGACAATCTGAGCGGACAATTCAAACCTTGGAAGATATGCTTAGATCTTGTGTAGTGGATATGGGTGGAAATTGGGATGAACACTTAGCTTTGGTTGAATTTGCCTATAACAACAATTATCAAGCAACAATAGGCATGGCTCCATTCAAGGCTTTGTATGGTAACACTTGGAGGACACCCTTGTATTGGACTGAGACTGGTGAAAGAAAAGTCTTAGGTCCGTAAATGATTGAAGCTACAAGCGCGATGGTTGATATGATTAGAGAAAGGATTAAGTATGCTCAATCAAGACAGAAATCCTCCGCTGATAAGAGAAGGACCGATTTGGAATTCCAAATTGGGGAGAAAGTTCTCTTGAAGGTTTCACCTAAGAAGGGAGAGATGAGATTCAATGTCAAGGGAAAGCTTAGTCCTCGTTACATTGGACCCTTTGAGATTCTTGAAAAGGTTGGACCTGTTGCGTATCGTTTGGCCTTGCCTCCATCTCTTGCTGGAGTTCATAATGTGTTTCATGTTTCGATGCTTCAGAAATATATAGAGAATCCGGAACACATACTACAGCAAGCACTCGAAGGACTTAGTGCTGATCTTACCTATGATGAAGAGCCAGCCGAAATCCTAGATGAGAAGGACAAGCAGTTGCGGAATCGTACCATCCCTTTGGTGAAGATTTGGTGGAAGAACCATACCCCCGAAGAAGATTCTTGGGAGAAGGAAGAAGATATGAAGGAGAAGTTTCCTCACCTTTTTGGAAGTTCAGGTACGCTTTCAATTTCGAGGACGAAATTTCTTTTAAGGGGGGGAGAATGTGAAACCCAGCCCTAACCTTGACCCGGAAACCCTGTTGTCTGTAGGTCCGATGACCCGGAGTAAAGGAAGAAGTCAACTGTGGGCTATCTCAGTGGAAGATATGAAGTTTGACCCTGAACCCATGGATGTTGATGTTGGTGTTCCAATTATGGAAACTTGCTCAGAACTAAAACGGAAATTGCACTTGATTGAAGATGAGATTAGTTGAAAGACTTGGAGTATCATTTGACTTGGTTCGTAGGCATTTCTACACCCTAGGTAAGTCATTTGAGGTGTGTGTTGAAGCTCTTTAGGTTTGGTGTTCATTTGATCCTCCAAATCCCAACTTTGGTCGTGCTGTCATGCTTGGTCGATTGGGCCAATCAACCAATGAGATCTGTTTTGACTATTTAGGTCTTGGTTGCTCTATTTAAGTGCATCCTCGAGGTTATTTTGTCTCCTCTGCCTCCTAAGCCTCTGGAACAAGTCAGACCTCCATCCTAATCAATTTCTTTGCACCCTAGGTTGGATTCTTGCAAGAACTCTTACATTTCTATTTTTCTTGCATCAAAGGGTATGTCTACACTCTCTTCTTCTTCCCCATCTTTGTTTTTCTTTTCTTTTTGGATTGAGACAGTAGAGTAGGTGTTGCATCCTCTATTGCAAACATCTCTCCACTCATCTCTCATGGTTTCCTAAGGATTGATGGCTAATATAATGATCTTAATCATGATCATTGCAAGCTTTTGAAGGAACCATGATCTTCTTCTTTGATTCATCTTCTGATTCGAATTCTTATATTCTTAGATCTGTTTTCTTGATTAGATTAGTGTACAATCTCTATGTTTTCTTTCCTAGATTAGTAATCTATCAATCTTTGGTTTTCCCTTCATGATCATACCATGTTTTCTTCAAAAACCCTGACTGTTACCTTTATGGTAAGTTTTGTTTCCTTATTTGTACCTTTAGGCTTTGATCAATGATAGTGTTAGACTTGTTCTTTAGTACTGGTACACTGTCATTTTAATTCCCTTTTTGTATGGTGGTGTTTCGGATCACAAAATTTTGTTTTCGGATCAAAAACCTCTTTTTTGTCTGTTACTGACTCAGTTGGTCGACTGATTGGTCGACTGGGTTAGTAGACCAATCAATCAAACAATGAAGATAGTAGGTCTTTTCTTGGTCTGTTCTGATTCGTTTGATCTTTTGCCTTTTAGACTTCTTTCCTGATAAGGTATGTATACTTGTTTAGGATCTTCTTGCCAAGTTTAGAAAGATCCTCCTTGATTCTTGGGATTCTCTTCAAAGTTATATAAGGTAAGGATGGTTACTTCTATAATTACATAGATTGTGTGATCTTAGTTTCTATATTAGAATCATTCGGATTTGTTACCATAAATAGATTCTTTTATGGATACACTACTAATGCACTTACTTCAATTACAGTAGCATTACTTACTTGCATTCTTTAGTTTATAAATGTCTTTTATTGTCAATTGTATATGAGATAGATCATGTTATTGTATACTTTCTATATGAGGAATTACTAGAATTGTGTATGATATGGTTGACTGGTGATTGTGACTGATTAGGTATGGTTCAGGATGGAGAGGTGTCCTTTTGACATTTCTGTCCTTGGAAATCAACGGAAATATTATGGGATGTTTCCGGGGGTGCCCATTGACACCTTCCTAAATTGCTGGTTGTCATACCTAGGGCTGTCTAGCAGTGTTCGGCTAGGATGTCCCCGTTGTATCAGACCCTAATCGGAAGGGTATTGAGACCGACCAACCCGTGGTAGTAATGGGGATTTGTGGGCGCTCAAGACCGATAACCAATCCTTGAGAGGACATGAATCACATTGCGGTTACCCTTTTTGGGGCCATTTATTGGTAGGGTTGCAAATTGTAAATCCAGCCCTATCCTAACCCTGACCCTGACCTGGATCCATTGTTGTTTATAGGTTCGAAGACCCGAAGCGGTGGTAGAAGAGACTTGTGGACCCTTTTGATTGATAATTTTGAGTTGGAGTCCCCATAGACATTGACGATGTTACCCCTTACTTGAGTACATTGTCGGTGTGCAGTAAGAATCTGCGCATCAAAGAAAAGTGATTTAGTTGAAGTACCTAATGGACTCCCGTACACAATCTGAAGGTATTTCCTGAAACTAGACTTCTTGATTGAATTGTAGAAGAAAACCCCACTCAATTTGACCCTGTATAGCCCTCCAAATCCCTGTCCGAATTTGCTGAACTAATTTTGGATTTTCTGTTGAAACCTGTTTTGGTCGATCCTCCTTGGTCGATGCCATCGACCAAGACCATCGACCAAAGTTTCCTAGACTCGAAGTTAATGATTCTTTGGAATATTCCCTATTCTATTTATACTAGCCTCATGTTTTGAGCCCTATTCTAATAATTATCACTCCTGAGAATGTGGGGAGAGCTTCCCAAAGCACCTCCTTGGCATTGGTGAGGAAGATTCCACCCAAATCATTGTCAATCATTGTTCCTTGTCTCCATCAACAACTACAAAGTATGATTTATCACTCTCACTCTCTATTCTATTCTTTTCTACTCTTTTCTACTCCTTTTATTGCTGTTGAAACCTTGGAGTTGATGTTGCAACCTTGCAACCATCACTCCAAGTGTTCACTCTTGCTTAACCTATGATTCTCTCCCTTGTCCATTGATGCTATGCTCTGCATTCCTTGATTTTCTTCTTAACTTCATGCTTTCTTGTCTAAAACTGAGGTATATAGTGTGCTATGTCTATGTTACCACTAGCATATGATCCTAATCAAATTCCTATAAGTTCCCTTAACTAATGCATGCCTTTCCAATGCAAATGCAATCGATTTCAATCCATGCTATGATTCTTGTCTATTGAACTTAGTAACTCAATTTGGGGCTTTCTATTTAGACCATTAGATTGTGTTAATTTCTTGATTTGTAGTATTCTCATACTGTTCTTAAGCATCCCTCCAAGTTCCAGATCGATTCGAGCCCCGGAAGGCCAATTTCGGACCAAAATCCATTATGCAGCCCTGTCACATCTGCCCAGCCGGTACCCTAACTGGCATACCCGAGGGAGTGATCCACAGCCCAAAAGATCAAGTTTAGGAACGATCATATCCATTTCGCACAATAACATAATCAAAAGCAAGAACAAATCATAATGTTCAAGTAATTTATAATAAAAGTCAAGAAAGGATCTCAGAAGGATCACTAAAAAAATATCAGAGTGCGGAATAACAAGATACCAAATCAAAAGACAACTGTAGAGTATAGCGGAATTATACTCCACAAACATATGCGGAAGGTAGATCGAAATCTAAGTAAAGCTCTAAGCTAATACAAGTAAACTAAAAGATAAGTCTAGAAGAAACAAAAGATATCTAATCCACATCTTCAGTCAGCTCTTCTTGTTCTTCAATCTTCATCTTCTTCACCTTGCGCTTCCTCATACGGGCCATCAAAGAAATCCAAACCTGTAGAGAAGTCTAACAACAAATTGTACAAAAAAAAGGAATGAGTTTCGAAAGAAACTCAGTAAGGCAAGTTAATCCATAACAACCTAAATAACATGGAAGCAAACCATAACAAGATGCAATGCAATATGAAACAAACAATGTATGAATGCATCTAAACTCTATGTGTGCTGGTCTCTATGGTAGACATGCTTTAAGTCATAGCACCGTACTTCTCTGGGAAAGTCCACTCACATCCTCAACCATTTAAGATATCTTGGATTCCCTCAACCATTTAAGATATCTTGGGCAGCCGGTTGGTAATGGGTCCTGCATCCCTCTCGGACAAACCATGGTAAGGGGTTAAGTCAACACACTCTCTCACAACCATTTGGCATAAGTACCGGCGCATGTCAAGGAAAAGCCTAGCCCAATGCAAGTCATCTAGTCAGTTACATCAAGTCAGGTCCAGATACTTCCATTCCTCCCCTCTCGGGATCCTTTCCGGTATCCTTTCCACTAGAGTCAGCGTATCCGACTCTCTCAAATACGGACTCATCAACCCTATTGGTTATCCACATATGGTAAACGGGAAGCTCTCATGTCCCCTCACGAATCATTTCACCGGTCTTGAGCGCCCATGAGCCCAAGTCTAGCCATATGCAACCCTCCAATAAATGGCCCCCACAATGTGATTCCCGTCCCCTCACGGATCATTTCACCGGTCTTGAGCGCCCGTGAATCCCCATTGCTACCACGGGTCGTTCGGTCTCAATGCCCTTCCGAATCGGGTCTGATATAACAAGTGTAAAACCTAGCCAAACATTGCTAGACATCCCTAGGTATGACAACCAATGATTCGGGAAAGCGTCAATGGGCAACCCCGAAAACATCCCATACTATTTCCGATAATGTCCAAGGACAGAAGTGTCAAAAGGACACTCCCCAATCCCAAACCAAACTTAAGCAAACACATTCTCAGATCAGTCATAACATATACAACCAACAGTTCATCATATACAAGAGAATGTAAAAGCAAAATCAGGTTAGGCAATAATAGGTAATTCATATAACATAAAAATGAAAAAGATAATATAAACAAGTGCTACTAATCTCACAGTAAGAGATCAGAATTAAATTACAATAACAGTAAGTAATCTCATAGTTTCACAAAGTAGAAACCAGAGAACAAGCAATCTATGTAGTTAAGGAATTAACTATCCTTACCTTCTAACTTGGATGGGATCTTAAGGAATCAAGTATGATCTTGACTAAACCTGAGAAAACAGTCCTAAACAAGTGCACACAACATGTTAGGAAAGATGCATAAAGGAAAAGATCATAAATCAATCGAAACAGACCAAGCTTGAGGTTGCTGTACTCATTGGTCGATTGATTGGTCTGCTGGACCAGTCGACCAATGAGTCGACCAATGCAGACAGTGGCCTGCAAGAATCCGAATTTTGAGAATCTAGAACCGAATTCGATGGTTCAAAAGGGTACAATTAAGAGGGGAATTATCATGGTAGTATTCTAGGGTATAGAGGATATCAAATCATAACTCAAAACAAGTTCTCAAGTTACAACTTAGAAATCATGAGGTTAACCTAATTAGGTTGAACATAGGTTAGGAGGGGAAAAAAAATAGAAAGATTAAAGATAATGAACTAGGATATGAAATAATTCAGATCTAGTAAAGAAAACATAATAATTGGGTTAACATGATCAACTAGGGGATTCCTGGGTTTAATCCAAGAGAATTAGGGTTTCACCCTTTTGGCTCCCTGGACAAATAATTGTGAGATCTGAATGAACAAAGACAAATCAAAACAGGAAAGTATAGATGATTAAGTTTTAGATTAACACAAGGTCACCCAAAAAGGATTTCCCTTTCACAAGGTAGGTTACCAAAAGTTCTCCAGACAATCACACAGGTTAGGGTTTCAAGATTAGGGTTTCAAGAATTCAACTAGGCTGGGGTTGAGATCATGATGATGATCATAGATCTCAAGGAACAAGATGAGATCATGGAGTGGATGGTTGCAAGAGTGCATCATCTTCTTCCTGATCTCATCCAAGAACAGATTAAAGAAAGAAAATCAGAGATGGAGAAGAAAGAAAAGAGAGTAGACATACCTTTGCTGCAGGAGGATGAAGATTTCTTCAAGTCTTGAGAGAGATCACCAAGGAATGCAAGGGAATTGATTAGATTAGGGTTCTAACTCGTTCCAGAGGCTTAGGAGGCAGATGAGGCGGAGTATTCCCGAGATTACACTTAAATAGAAGAGACAGGACCAAATTGGTAAATTCAGACACCATTGGTCGATTGATTGGTCTGTTGGTCCAATCGACCAATGAATCAACCAATCAGGACAGCAAGGTTCAAAAAGGGATTTGGAGGGCTATACAGGGTCAAATTGAGTGAGGTTTTCTTCTACGAGTCAATCAAGAAGTCTAGTTTCCATAAATACTTTCAGATCAAGAATTGGAGTTCATTAGGTCCACCAACTAAGCTCATCTTCTTTGATGCGCAAGCAGGATTTGTCAGACATAGTTCAGCAACTTCGGACAGGGATTTGGAAGGTTATATGGGGTCAAATTGAGTGGGGTTTTCTCCTGGAAGTCCATTAAGAAGTTTAGTTTTGGGAAATATAATCGGATTGAGCACAGGAGTTCATTAGGTATTTCAACTAATTCACCCCTCTTCGGTGCGCAGATTCAAAACAAAACTGATGGCTCTCATGGAAAGGCTAGGGGTAATCAAGATTCACCCTAGGAAAAGAGAAACAAAGAATGCACAATCTAAAAGGGTGTTGGGGAGTTTCCAAAAGATAAAAGAATATTAGGGTTTCATATATGGTTACCTCTCATGAGAGTTACCCATAATTAACTCTCACAAAAACAACCCAAGATAGATAAAGGAACATCTCATTAGTATTTCAAAATCAAGAATGGAATTAGGAAGGGTCTACCAATGAGAGAAAAGAATGTAAATAAATTCAAAGGAAAGAAATCCTAATATCCCATGGGAAGACTAGGGAGAATAAAGATTCACCCTAGGGAATAAAGATAAAGAAATCATAATAAAGAAAGTCTTGGGGAGGATCCAATGAATTAATAGAAAATAGAAGGGTTGCCAATTGTTCCAAGGAAAAACAAGGATCAACTCCTCAATCATGAGGACACAAGGGAAGGTTATGGTAATAGTATGAGACCTTCCCCACAATCATAAAGATAGGTAGAAAATTCAGGGAAAGTATCATCAAGATTTTGGTGGAGTCAAATTCAAGAATCATCGCCATATGGCTTCAAGAACATAGAGTGGATTGGGGGGATTCACTCTAGGGCTAAAAGAATTAGAGAAGATGTCATTACAGCAGTGTAATACGCTTCTCATAATCAGAATATCAGAAGTAGAGAAGAAAGAATGAATTAAAGAAGAAGCGAATTGAATATTAACCTTTTAGAAGAGAAACCGATGAAGAAATCTGAACAGATGCTTGAGGGTCTTTCTTGGCTTCGAAGGAGAGGATCTAGGGCTCTTCCCACGTTCTCCAAAGGTTTAGAACAGATTGGGATTGAAAAACATGGAGTTCCCCCTCTTTAAATAGCACACAGAGTCCAAGAATTACTAGGATTTCACCAAACTGACCAAACTGACCCTGCTGATTGATTGGTTGCCAAAAAGGAAGATCTAAGGTCCTTTCCACGTTCCATAGAGAGTTAGAAACCTAGTGGGAATGTTTACCACGAAATTAAAAGAAATAAAGCTTTTAAAAACCTTAAAAACAGAAATTACCAAAATGCCACTGCCTGGACAGCTTGTTCAAAAATAGGGATTTAATGGGCCTAACTTCAATATTTTTGGATGGGCTTCTTTCAACACATCATAATACTTACCTAGTATGGAGGGATGTCTTCAAACCAGGTCCAACTAAGCTTTAGGTCCATCAACCAAGTTCTTCTTCACTAGTGAGTAGTTCAACACCAAATCAATTAAAGTTTCCATAAGGAAACACCATCATCAATATCCATGGGTTTTGGGTCAAACACCATATCTTCTACTGAGATGGCCCACGAAGACATCATCCCTCATTTTGGGACATTGGATCAACCCTAAGAGAAAGATCTGACATGGCTTCCTAAGATTTTCAAAGATAGTAAAACTAATCACGGTCAAACTTCAAATCAACATTTAAACAAAACTGAAATCACGGTCCAACTTCAAAGTCAACATTTAAACAAAACTGAAATCACGGTCCAACTTCAAAGTCAACATTTAAACTAACCCTTCTTTACCCAAAACAGATAGGGAGCCCTGGCTAGGTTTGGGCTAGATTTCACAAGCCCCGAGACTATTTTGGTTGATCATCCTTGGTCGATGCCATCGACCAAGAGCATCAACCAAACTTGTTGTTGACAGCAACTTCAACCAGTTTTGACCCGTTCCACATCCGATCTTCCCAATTTCTTCTCTAATCTCTTATTTATGTTTGTTTAGGGTCTTAACACTATTATTGGATCATTCCTTGGTAACTCTTGAATTGTCATCAACTCAACTTAAGGTAAGGATGGTTATCACCATAAACACATAGGCTATGTACTTATGTTTTGATGCTTATAACTTAGTGAACATAGTCTCTTAATTGCTTTTGAATATCATAGGACTGCTATACATGTTTTAGAACAGTAGTATTGTGATCATATACTCTTGTTATAATGATTTATTATTCTTGCTACTTGTATATATGATGGATCATTTCGATGTTATGATTTAACTTTTATCATGATGATGTATCAAATGAATGCGATATGATGGACTTGAGTATGTGATTGCCTAGGTATAACTTGGGATTGGGGAGTGTCATATTGACGCTTCTGTCCTTGGGCATTGGAGGGAATAGTATGGGATGTTCTCCGAAGGTGCCTATCGACACTTTCCCGGGTTATTGGATGACATACATAGGATTGTCTAGTTGTGTGGCTAGGATTGTCTTTGTTGTGTTAGACCCGAATCGGAAGGTCATTGAGACCGAACGACCTGTGGTAGTGTATGGTTTGATGGGCGCTCAAGACCAGTAACCAATCCGGGGGAGAACATAAACCATGCTACGGATACCCGAAAGGGGCCATTTATTGATAGGGTTGCAAATAGCTAGACTTGGGCTCACGGGCGCTCGAAGATCGATGAGTCATATCCGTGAGAGGACGTGAGGGCTTCCCGTCTACTATTTGTGGATGACCAATAGGGTTGATGAGTCCGGTGGGTAATATCCGTGACTCTAGTGTGAAGGATACCGAAAAGGATCCCTGGATGGGAAGAATGGAAGTATCTGGATCTGACTTGATACGACTGAGTAGATGACTTGCATTGGGCTAGGCCTTACCTTAACATGTGCCAATACTTAGACAAAATGGTGACGTGAGAGAGCGGTGACCGAAACCCCAACCATGGATTTGTCCGAGAGGGATGCAGGACCCAATTCCCCCCGGTATTGAGTGACTGAGACTTACCTAAAGAAGTATGGTGCTATGACTTAAAGCATGTCTACCATAGAGACTGGCATTCATAGAGTTAGAATCATACTTGCATTACATGTTTCATATCATATTGCATTATGTAATGATTTGTATTTATATGATTATGAATTATGGAATAACTGCCTTGCTGAGTTCTTTTGAAGTCATTCCTTTTGTGCAAATGTTGTTAGATTTTCCCGCATGTGTTGAAGACTTCAATGGCACACTCTATGAGACGGACTATGATCCCACATACTACCCTCCGGGTGGTAGCTACAGTGAAGATCAGGGTTATGGTGCTGAGGAGGATTACACTACGTACCAGGGTTAGCCCCACTGTGGTGAGGGAGCGGCCGTGCTGGGCTTTCTTCATCCATACTTATGAAGACATAATCATTAAGATAGAAGAAACCCTTGCTTAGTGCCCCATTTCCCTGGATTATTGTTAAACATTTGGGATATGTAATTAACTTTCATTGAGTTACTCTTTAGATATGGGATTGTAACTTAACTTGATTTTACTACTTTTCCGCTGCCATTGAGAGAGTGACTTCCGCTCATTTTCTCTTTCTTATAATCAATCTTATATACTTGGTATCATTTATTTCCGCACTCTGATTATCTATTCTTATCTTATTCATGATATCTGTTATTTATTGCTTTTACCTTGATTATCATTGTTCATGATTGTGTTATCGCTTATGTGGGAGGCATGGTCCCTCGATGCTTGATCCTTGGACTGTGGATCACATACTCGGGTATGCTAAATAGGGTACCGGCTGGGTGGATGTGACACAAATGGCTAGACTTGGGCTCACAGGCGCTCAAGACCGGTAACCAACCCGTGAGAGGATGTGAGAGCTTCCCGTTTACCATTTGTGGATGACCAATAGGGTTGATGAGTTCGTAGTCTGGGACTATGAGGACTCTAGTGTGAAGGATACCGAAAAGGATCCCGAGAGAGGAGGAATGGACGTATTTGGATTTGACTTGATATGACTAAGTAGAAGACTTGCATTTGGCTAGGCTTAACTCTGATATGCGCCAATACTTAAACCAAACAGTGATGGGAGAGAGTGGTGACCTATACCCCAGCCATGGATTGTCCGAGATTGATGTAGGACCCTTTTGCCAACTGAGGATGAGTGATTGAGACCTACCCAAAGAAGTATGGTGCTATGACTTAAAGCATGTCTGCCAATAGAGACCAGCATCCTTAGAGTTAGATTCATGTTTACATTGTCTACCTTATATCATATTGCATTATGCTTTTCTTTATAATCCAGCCATTTATGTTATTGTGGATTTAACCTGCCTTACTGGGTTTCTTTCGAAACTCACTCCTTTTGTACCATATCTTTTGTTACACTTCTTTACAGGTTCATAATACTATGATAGTACGTACGAGGAAGCGCAGGTTGAAGAGGCATATTTCCTGCAAGGTGATAGCTGTTACGACGATTACTGTGAAGATTCCTATGCTTCGTACCATGATTAGTCCATATGTGGAGTGGAAGCATCCTTGCCTTATTTCAGAAGTCTACACCTACAAGGACATTCTTTTCAAAGTTGAAAACAATTTAGTTACTTCAGTTACTTCTTTTTGGGATTAGTTGTAATCTCCTTTCTTTCCTTTTTGAGCTACTTTTCCGTTGTTTTGGTAGAGTGAGTTTCCGCCTCACTTTACTCCTTGACTTGACATTATCTATTATCTTTTCGCACTCTGATGTTATATGATCTTTTCTTGGATCTCTCATTTATATTGTCACATTGATTATTTATGTTCATGATTATGTTATTGCTTACGTGTGAGGATGATTTCCTCGATACTTGTTCCTTGGGACTGTGGATCACACACCCGGATATGCCAGTTAGGGTACCGGCTTGGGGGATGTGACAAAGGCTCTGACTAGTTGTAGAGCTAAAGTTTGAATATGATAACTAGGAATACGATTTAGATACCTTCTTCGTATGTGGGTTTTGACTTATATAGAGTTTACCTCTTAATCCCGTTCGTTGAACTCGTACATGCCTTCTTCTGGTGACCGTCGGATCTTGACGGTTAGACCCGTTAGTGGGGTAATAGACAACTTCCCTTGATTGCACGATCTTGATGCTAGGGTGTGGCAGTTATCCGAGTTGGCACGATCGTCCGCTCCCGCGAGTACTGATAACCGTCTCTTTGACGAGTTATTCATCCCGAGATTCTCGGATTTGTGCTTCCCTGCTGACTGTTTTAGGTTTCTTCCTGAACACACCATCTTTGAACCCGGTTCGCTTGAACCTAAATCGGTCGGTTCGTCCCCGACCGGGGTTGAGGGTTGAACCAAGGACAGACCCGATTCAACAATATTTTTTCCCGTATCAAAATCATAACTTGAATAACCTACTGTAATACAGAACTGAAACAATATAGAAAAGAGTACTAAACAGTATCTATCATAAGTAAATGCAATCTACCAAATTTTAGAATGCAAGTATGTAAATTGTGAGTGAAGTACTCACCTTGTATCTGACTTTGTAACCTTCAATTAAGAGGTCAATCAGCAAGTCCAAAATCACCTAAACAACCTAAAACAAACATGTATAGATCATAAGGAACCAACTCTAAAGAACGGAGACAAAATGGAAACAAATGGAGCAAAATTGCTGTTAGCAACATGCTTGTTCAATGGTCCCTTGGTCAATGGTATCAACCAAGCATACTGTGTACAAACAAAAACTTCCAACTTTGGTCGGAAACTCTCTAAAACACATAGGAACACTCTGAAATTAACAAGAAAATTCTAAAACAATATATTAAGACTATCTATGATGATCTAACATCAATCTTGTGTATCTTTTATGTTTTTAATAAGAAAATATAATCAACATATAGTTCGACCCGCACTTTTATGAGTGGGTATTTTAGAAAAAATTAAAGAAGAAAAGAGACATCTTTCAAATAAATCTAACGAAGTTTTGAAGTATTGGTATGAAATAGTTAGGTGATTTTAAGAGAAGTATCATTTCGGGTCCTAATACTATGTTATATTGATTAATATATTTTGGTACAATTCAATACATGCCTTTTAAGAGGCGTATCATTTCGGCTCTCAATACTTTTTTATATTGATTATATATTCAGGTACAATTCAATACATGCCTTTTAAAAAATTAAACACACTAACCTAACTAATTCCAGCTATTGTTTACCAAAAAAAAAAACAAACTATTTCCACCTATTTGCTGCGGATTATGATTACCTGTTCTGCTAGTTTAACAAACGGCTGTTAAAATCTTCTAGAAAAATTTAAAATTAATAGAAAAGCCGTGAAAAGCTTTAAGGAAATGCTTTAAGGAGCAGAGGAATTTCCTTCGAAACCATGGCTCATGGGTGAGAGCGTCTTATGGAAAATTGATTAATTGGCGGGAAAGGTTCTTGATATATTTTACCCCGAGTTTCAAGCTGTGGTTTAGAGATCTAAAGGTGAGAAATGATTGGCCAATCTACCTCAAATTTGCAGATTTATGGACAGATCTAATTTTCTGAGGCATCCGTTAACGATAACAATTTGTAATTAGTTCGTTATTGCAGTTTTTTTTTTCTTCTTCTGCTTTCTAACCCTATCGGATGTCGTCGCTCAGCTGTTCTAACCACTCTGAAGTTTGATAAGTCGTTCCACTGATTTCCCCATTTTGTTGGAATTGTAAAATTTCGTGAAAGTTGTATTACTTGAGTTTCAGGCTCCGTTCTTCACAAGGAAATCTTATATAGGGAGAAGATAGTTATGCGAAGTTTCCTGAAATAGGAGAGATTACGTGGTAGTTGGTGACGGTGCGGTGACTTTATTATATTTAACGAGTAAGTGGAAAGCTTGAATTGGAAATGAAGAAGGCACGAATCGTAATGAAGATAGATAGTTGCTGATGATGATGACAAAGACGCTAACAGAACGGAATACGCTAACAAAGATCTCTCTTCCACGGTTCCACTTCTCTGTTCGTGCTGAGCTGTCTTATTTATGGCTTCAGCTTCTGGGACTTTCGTTCAAGCACCTTATGATTGTTCTCCGAGGACGCCAAGGTTCAAGCTCAGAGATGGTGGCCATGGGCATTGCGGTTCCTCATTTCATCCTTCTTCATCATCTTCTTCGCCTTGTTGTCCATGCTTTGATCATCGTCGAGGTTTCTCTTCCAATTTCTGCAACTTTCCTGGTAATCTTGATTACCCATTTTTATTCTTTTTTGGTAAATTATTCCTAATGGAGGAAATTTCGGGTACAGTTCAGGATTTAAAATTCTATTGTGTTGTTTGAATTTTAGGGCTTGTTTGCTTACGTGTATGGAGCAGTGTAAAATGAACCCAGCAACACTGAGAATTGGGTCTAGGATTAGTGCATAAAGAGGCATTCACTTTCTGTTGAGTCATCGTTGACCCATAAATAGTTCTACCGTCCATAACTGAGACATCCTTGAGATCAAAATCTAATTCTAATACGTCTTTTCTGCTCTAAAGAGCCCTAATTTGAATTTTCTAGAAGAAATTGTCCTCAAGATTGATACCTGAACTGCTGCCAACTAGTATTCTTTGGAGTTTGAAAAAACTACTATCATGCTTTCTGAAGCATTCCATCTTTGGAGTCCATTGTATTGCATGAAGTTATGATGTCAAAATGTCTCACTTTTCTATTCAACCCTCTGGAACATGGGTCCGAACTGATGCGATCCTTTTCTTTACCCAGGTAACGAACCATTAGCATTGAAGGTTTGCATTCACTGAAACCATATATCATACAGCAGGCAGTAGTGGACTAAGTGTCCAAGTTTCTCCCAAATATTTTTGCATGGATGACATTTACTAGTTTTAATTTCCTTGCACCCTTGAAATTCAATTGTTTGAATGTGCTCTTCTGCTGCAGTCCCATCCTAGAGAAGAAAGTGAATCTAGAATATATTTTCTCCTGTAATTAGGGTTCTAGGCTTGTGGCTAGGGTTAGGATATCCGGTTAGGCCTAGGGTTGAAGGGGATTAAAGGAAAACTGCTGTCCAGGTGTTTACTGCTTGAACCTTTCTTTCTTGGGATAATTACTATTGGTCCCCTGTACTTTGATTTTATTACTACTGTATCCCTTGTACTTTTCAAAATTACTAATCCAACCTTTAATTTTGTTTACAATTACTATTGCCCCCCTACCGTTAAGTTCCGTTAGTTTACTGATGATGTGACATCTTTATATTTTCTCAAAAATCCCACAATACCCTTATACTTATCTCTTTACTTATTTACTCTTTTGTCAAGTTACAGGAGTACCCTTAATTAACTATGGAGAAAAAAGTAACTATAATCTGTTTTATTCTAAAAAAAAAAAATCACCAAATAAAGAAAGAATGATTGAATAAAACTCAAATAAAAATCGAAAGGGAGAGAAAATCGAATTCAACTCAAATTGGAAACTGAATATCAACTAAAATATTTTCAAAATAAATGAAGTTTAGTGAAGGTGGGAAACCAAATTGGATTTGGATTTTGCTCATTTCTTTAATTCAAAATAAATGAAGTTTAGTGAAGGTGGGAAACCAAATCGGATTTGGATTTTGCCCATTTCTTTAATTCAAAATAAATGAAGCTTAGTGAAGGCGGGAAACCAAATCGGATTTGGATTTTGCCCATTTCTTTAATTCAAAATAAATGAAGCTTAGTGAAGGCAAGAAACCAAATCGGATTTGGATTTTGCCCATTTCCTTAATTCAAAATAAATGAAGCTTGGTGAAGGGGGGAAACCAAATCGGATTTGGATTTTGCTCATTTCTTTAATTCAAAATAAATGAAGTTTAGTGAAGGTGGGAAACCAAATCGGATTTGGATTTTGCCCATTTCATTAATTCAAAATAAATGAAGTTTAGGATAAAATTGACATTTGATTTTTATAAATGGGGTAGCATTGTCTTTTGATTTCTTAATTTTAATGAAGGGCAAATTAGACATTACATATTCAAACTTAACGGCTACTTTACACCGTTATAAGGAAGGGGGACAACAGTAATTTCGTAAAGAACAGGGTTTTATTAGTAATAAAATCAAACTACAGGGGGGCAACAGTAATTATCCCTTCTTTCTTTTATTTATTTTCTTTCAATCTTGACTGATCTTGGATCCTCCATCTTAGGATTAGTGTTGCACAGGGTTTAGGGATCAATTCTAGGGTCGCCAGGTGTGGGATGGGGCTGTTTTTCACAACTGAAGGGTATAGGAGTAAGGGGGAGGCTGATCCTAAAGAGAGTTAGGTCTTAGAATGAAGGGACTGGTGTTACTTGAAATTTCAGCAAAAGAAAATTCTAGAAGATTGCCACAGGGTTAGGGTAAGAAGATGAGAGCTAGGGGAAGGGTTAGGGCTAGATATGGGAGTGGGGATTTGGCACTTACTTGCTGTTCTTGAAGGAAAAAGGGAAGATGAATTGCTACTGCAGTTGCTGGTCAAGAATCATTCAAGAAGAGGGCTCTCTAAAAATTCCACAGGATTCTCCTCAGTGGGACCCTACTCAATACCTCATTGACTAGAAACTCAGCTATTTTATTCATTCAGAACTAATCTGTTGCATCTCTGGACCTTGAATTTATAGCCAAAAAGGCAACAAAAAGACTCCAAGTGGAACTTGATGCTAGGGAGTTCCACCTCTAGAAAGATCTAAGACTTAGACTTGAACTTAACTCCTAATTGCAAATTGCAATCTCAAAATATTAAAAGACTACTAATAATTCAGTTAGGACTTTTAATTAGAAAGAAGCCAACTAGATAAGACTAAAGAAGTTAGATTTTAGGAAAAGACCAAAATACCCCTAAGGGTTGTGCAAAAGCTTGGTGGTGGCTATGGTTTCTTGTGGCTTCTGGTGAGCGGGGTGTTTGGAATTTACATTATCAACTCTACCATACACTTAAGGGCCTTTTCACAAGACAATAACCATATAAGTCTCCTGTATAACAGGGAATCCAGGTCCGGACTACATGATTACGATAAACCGTGCTGCAGGCCAATTCGTGTAGAACTTTCTGAAATGCACCTGAGTTATCTTCTTTGATAACGCATGACTTACCACCACTCTGTTTGTCAATCTAAAACAGAACTTTGTCAACAAGAAAAACAGCTTAGCCTTTTTCCAGCCAATTGGGATCTGCTGCATGGATCCTTTCAAAACAAAGTAGCATAAAAAGGGAAAATGAAAGCAAGAGGAATGGAGAATAACAAATGAAGAAATAAGATATGAAAGGTGAGAGATGGAAATGAAATTTGAAGAAAGAGGGAAGAGCATATAGCCTTGGAAATCAGGAAAATCTCTGCTACATGGTGTTGACAGCATGGATCCTTGCCCTTCAACAGGCTTTATCTGAAGTCTTACTTGGCATAATACCTAAATTATGCATGTCAGTTTTCATGACCTCAATTGTGGTCATCCTAGGTTTGCCTGGAGCTCTTTAATGGGGGCACCGCAAGCTTTTGTTGCAGATTCTTAGGCTTCTCAGTGATTGAGGCAACTCCCAAAACTGAGGTTTATAGCCTCCATAGATTCCCAACCATCTTGATTAAGAGAAATTCTAGAAGCAAATTTGCATCAATACTGTTGAGTTTCTCACCTAACTATTGCTGTAATACATAATTTAATTTGATTTCCTTAATGATGCATGAAATAGAATAATCCCAAACCACTACTAGCTTTTAGCACCTGATGACCACAAACAACAACAACAACAACAATAATAACATAGCCTTATCTAGCCGTATCCCAACTAAATTGGGTCGGCAACATTGATCCTGTAAGGAATCTTCAGATTAATTGAATCTGAAGTGTTTCATTTTATTTATAGATATAAATTGTTACATAGGAAAAGAATAAACCATTTACAAAGTGCCATCTGGCATACTTGAAATTCCCTTAACACCCCCCTGCAAACTTAAGCTCCCATCAAAGAGATTAAGTTTGGTACTAAGAGAATGAAAATGAGGAGTGGGAAGAGGCTTAGTAAGCATATCAGCCAATTGCTCCGAAGTAGAAATAAAATGCACAAGACCCCATGAGACTTTTCCCTAACAAAATGGAAGTCAATTTCTACATGCTTCATGCGGGCGTGAAAAACAGGATTAGCAGACAAATAAGCAGCACCAACATTACCACACCATAATGTAGGAGAACTAGGTAGCAAAATATGTAACTCCCGCAAAAGAGATTGGATCCAAGTTAATTCGGTTGTAGCTAAAGCAAGAGCACGAAATTCTGATTCAATGCTTGAACGAGCAACCATAGTTTGTTTACAAGACTGCCATGAAATAAGGTTGGACCCTAAGTAAATGAGATATGCACCCATGGACTTGTGGTCATCCACACAGCCAGCCCAATCTGAGTCGGAATAAGCATGTAGATCCATACTAGAGTGCTGATAAAGCTGTAAACCATAACAAAGAGTTCCTTTAATATAACGAAGAACACGCTTGGCAGCCATCCAATGAACATCACTTGGACAAGATATAACTGGCAGAGTTTATTCACGGAATAGGCAAGATCAGGCCTTGTTAATGTGGCATATGAAGTGCCCCTACCACACTTCGATATTCAGATGGATCAGACAAGGGTAGGCCATCACAACGAGACAAATAGGAGGAAGAGGCCATTGGAGAACCAATCGGTTTACAATCAACCATATTTGTACGCTGAAGAAGACTAAGCAAGTATTTACGTTGAGATAAGAGAAGCCCATTAGCATTTGGAGTAAGATCTATACCAAGAAAATAATGAGCTGGGCCTAAATCTTTAGTAGCAAATTCCTTAGCAAGAGAATCCAATAAAGTCTTAATAGAAACAGCAGACGGGCCCGTAACCAATATATCATCTACGTATATAAGAGCATATACAGGGCCCAACGAATCAACTCTGTAAAACAATGATGAGTCATTATTGGACCCAGTAAAGCCTAGCGTCTCCAAGTAGGTATTGAGCCTATGAAACCAGGCCCGTGTTGCTTGCTTCAAGCCATACAAAGATTTGCGTAGTTTACATACATAATCAGGATATTGAGCATGAAGGTAACCTATGGGCTGAACCATATAAATGTCTTCAGAGATAGTACCATGTAGAAAAGCATTGGTTACATCAAGTTGATGAATAAGCCAATTATGGGATATAGCCAAAGAAAGCAATAGCCTGATTGTGGTGGTCTTAACGACTGGACTAAAAGTTTCAAAGTAATCGACCCATATTCTTGAGCAAATCCCTTAGCCACAAGTCTCGCTTTATAACGCTCAATATGACCATCTGATTTTCGTTTAACTCGATATACCCATTTACACCCAATAGGAGTACGCCCAGGAGGAAGAGGAGTTAAAGTCCATGTTCCATTAGTAAGAAGGGCATTTAATTCTAAGTGCATTGCAGCACACCACTCAGAATATTTGACAGCTTGAGAATAACAACTCGGTTCAGTATCTAGAGAAGCTAACAAAGCCTTGGGGATAGGATATTTAGTAGAAATCATGCTATAAGGCAAACGAGGAATGCAAGATCTATCCATACTACGGGTTACCATGGAATGAGTACGGAGAGGAACAACATTTGGAGAATAAGAAATCTGTAAAGGCCCAGCTGAAGAAGACAAAGACCCAGATGGAGAAGGCTGTTCAGCCACATTCTGTACAGGTAAATGCTGCTCAACCGAAGGCTTTACAGATAAATTCTGCTCAACCAAAGGCTGTATAGGTAAATTCTGCTCAACCAATTCTGTACAAGAAAATTCTAGTCAACTAAATTCTGTACAGGAAAATTCTGCACGGGAAAATTCTGCTCAACTAAATTCTGTACAGAAAAATTCTGCTTTCCCAAATGCTGTACAGGAAAATTCTGCTCAACTGAATGTAGTACAGGTAAATTCTACTCAACTGATTTAAAATGAGACTCACTAACAGATTGTACAGTAGCATTCTCACAAGAGCCATTAACACCATTAACGCCATGTGACCGAGGGACAACATTTGCAGAAACATCAGAAACTACTACATTCTCAAACAAAATACTAGATGTGCCAGAAGAAGAAGAAAAACAGGGTACACAAGGTGGAAAAGCAGGCCAAAAATCTGAAGCAGAAACAGAAGAAGATGTTCAGGATATTGAAACTCATCAAATGTCACATGTCGAGAAATAATAAATTTCTTGGATGCAATATCATAACAATGAAAACCCTTGTGATTAGGACCATAGCCAAGAAATAAACATTTAGATGAGCGAAAACTGAATTTATGAGAATTGAAAGAACGATGGAGAGGATAGCAAACACACCCAAAGACTTTGAACATGGATAGTCAGGTAAAATACCAAAAACACATTCAAAGGGAGAACGATATTGAAGCACACTAGTAGGTAATCTATTACTGATATAGACTGCTATCATAAAAGCATCAGCCCAGAATTCAAAAGGCAAATGACTATGAGCTAACAAATTAAGACCCATATCAGTTACATGGCAATGTTTCCTCTCAGCCACTTCATTTTGAGTTGAGGTATGAGGGCAAGATAATCGATGATGAATACCACAAGAAGAAAGAAAAGAAGAAAGACTACAGTACTCACCACCCCAATCTGATTGAAAATCTTTAATAGAACTAAATTGATTTTCAACTAATGCTTTGAACAATTGAAAAGCAGTAAGAACATCAGATTTCTTAGCCAAACTATACATCCAAGTATACCGTGTAAAATCATCTACAAAAATGACATAATACCTTTGACCAGTAGTGGACAAAACAGGAGCAGGACCCCACAAGTCCGAATGAATAAGCTCTAATGGGGCTGAAGTCAAAGAAGTAGAAACAGTAAATGGCAATTGATGTGCCTTACCCATTTTACAAGAATGACAAATTGTAGAAGCAGAAACAAATGATTTATTATTAACCACAGGAAGTTTTGCTCGACCAATAACACGCCCTATTATATCAGCAGAGGCATGACTAAGACGCTCATGCCAAAGGGAAGAAGAAACACGAACAGCAGATAAAGCGAAACATGAAGTAGCAGCAGAAGAAGAAAAATCCAGCTTGTACAAACCACCATCAATAGGACCGGTGTGCAGGATATTCCCCGAGCACGGATCCTTGATATGAAAACAATCACCATGAAATTCAAAGAAAACAGAATTATCCTCAGCAAATTGGCGAATTGAAAGAAGATTAAATTGTAAAGAAGGCACATGAAGGATTTTGTTGAGAGAAAAATTGTCAATAGAACTGGAAACAACAGATGAACCAGAGTGAGCAATGTGCAAACCTGTACCATTGCCAATTCGAACATTAGAATCCCCAGCATAACTAGTAGGTCTTTGAATGGCAGCAAAATCCGGTGTCATATGGTGAGTAGCACCAGTATCAGGATACCAAGAATGTGCAAAAACAGGTGGCCTTGAGTCAGTAGCTGAATAATATGCTTGTGGAGCTACCGGAATAGGAGCAGGTGGCCTCTGAAAACAATGATGAGCAAAATGTCCTCCACGACCACAAATCTGACATAAAGTGCCAAAAGAACCACCACGAAAATTTTGATAACCACCACGATTGTTTAAATAACCACCACGATGATTCCCTCGAAAAGAACCTCGAAAATGACCTCCACGGGAAGATTTGTTAACAGACTGAGGCCGTGAAGAAGCAGTAGAGACAGAGAAAGAACTGGAAGCAAAAGCATAATCATTCACTCCAACATTAGCCATGACATTAGTGATTTCTTGAAGAACAGAAGAAGTACGAATCTCCTCACTAAGCATAAGGCCATGTAAATCACGCATTTGAACAGCATATTCGCAAGTGGTAATCGAAGTAACAAAAGAAGAAAACTCTGATCCAAGACCTCCAAGAGTAAAAAGAACCATTTCATCCTCATAAATAGGCTTACCAGCAAGAGGTAACTGATAAAAAAATCCTCTTCAACCGAAGTAAATAAGCCTCCATTGAATCAGATCCCTTTTTTAAATTGTGCAGAGACAAGCAAAGTTGCATCACACGTGCTTGAGAGTGAGAAGCATAGGCAGCCTCAAGAAACAACCACACCTCAGATGTAGAAGAAAGGCCGACAATCTGGGCATGCACATCCTCAGTAAGAGAGGAAAGAATCCAACTCAACAATGTTTGATCCTGATTATGCCAAGCCAAAAATGCCTGATTAATAAAGGAATCAGGAAGAAACTCTGTCGGACAATCAGAAGAACCATCAATCAACCGAAGTAAACCAAAACTTCGTAAGACATGCAAAAACTGAGATCGCCATACAAGGTAATTGGTAGAAGAAAGCTTAATCGGGAGAAAATGGTGAATATTTGAGAGAGGAACAGCATAACTAGGGAAGGAGGAAACAAAGAGAGGAGATCCAGACGCCATGGAAGCACCATCGGCAAGAAATGAACGCAAGAAACAAAAAAGAACAAATCAAGAAGTTAACGATTGGAAAACCCTAAACAAAAAAAAGAAAGAAAGAAAGGTGAAAAGACCAAAAAGGTCACCCCAACAGTCCCAAAAGGATTGAACTAGTGCTCGATACCATGTAAGGAATCTTCAGATTAATTAAATCTGAAGTGTCTCATTTTATTTATGGATATAAACTGTTACATAGGAAAAGAATAAACCATTTACAAGTGCCATTTGGCATACTATGAAATTCCCTTAACAGATCCTTGCCTTCCAATCAGCTCTACTTGAGATCATACCGGATACAAGGTCTAACCCATGCATATCTTTACTCCCCAATTCTCCCAAGGTTATTTTAGGTCTGTCCCTAGCTCTTGTAGTTCCTTCAATCTAGAGTTAATCAATTCTCGATATTGGGGCTTTTAAAGACCTCTTTGAACATGGCCATGCCACCTCAAATGACTTTCTCGTAGTTTATCATGTATCAGAGCTACTCCCAAAAGCTAGTACTGTATAGAACTACAAAATCTTGTTCAAGTGTCCCTCCCCCCTTCTTCTTTCCGATCTCACTTTGCGAAAGGCAGTTAGACTTTGGCATATTCACTGATTTGCTGTCAACAGTTTGTTATTGGAAATTATCCAAAGTTCCTAAGGAGAAATTTTGTTGCAATACAGAGAACATTTTTGTTTTGAGAAAGGGGTTGGGAAATTATACTTCTAGGACATTATTTTTCTCTGATGAAAAACAATCCTCCTGGTGAAGGAAACCTGAAAATGATACATTTTTTTGGGGTTGGTTGGGGGAGTGGTGATGTTTGGAAAGAGCACTGGAGAAGTTCAATCATGTAAATCAGTTCTGAATAACATTAGTGTTTAATGTTTCTATCACTTAAATAATTAAGTTTATGTATTATTTATCCCTCTTTCTTTTCAACTTATATTCATAGTTTACTTGAATTAAAAAAAGAAAAGAAAAAAGAAATGAAATGTTTCAGCATAGAGCTCCTAGGTTAGATTTATGTGTTATAGAGGGTCAAAATAGCTGGCCTGATTCCTGTTAAGTTACCTGGTGCTGTGACGGACCTAATTCAAAGAGGGAGGCTATAAGGTTTGTTGATACCTGTGTTTATTGAAAAAAGATTCAAGTTCTCTGGGCCCTAAAGTTATCTTGGATAACCTGTCCGCATAACAGGAACTAGTTGGCCGTGGATTGGCCTACTCTCTTGGATTTCTTCTTCTGTCATTAAGTCTTCATATCTGCATCAATTTCTTCCCAGTTAAGTTCTTCTTTTTGTCCCTTACAGGTCTACTATTTCTCAAGCATTTTGTGTTATATGTTACCAAGATGATCCAATTGAATTGAATATGTTAAAAGCAATTTGAGTTGAAACTTAGTGGTTTTATAAAGGACTGGGAGTATGACATGTAAAAGCAAAGCCTAAAAATAGAGCACTAATGGCAATATGATATGTGAAATCTAGTATTTTATTTTGCTCAATGGGGGGCTACCAAACCTCCTTTTTTCTTTTCACGCTACCTTGATCAATTTCCGCTAAATGTTTTGGACGTCCATTGTTCTTTAATTGTCATTGGTCTTATTTGCATTTGACATAAACATCTCAATTCACTTGCTGCTTCTTTCCTTCCAATAATTCTCAAGGACTCATTCTTTTCTATTTTAATCTGCCTATGCTCCAATGTGAGCGTGCATGTTCTAAGGAAATAGTTGCCTCTTTTCAACCAAAGTTAGTTGCCTCTTGCATAGTTTTCAAGGCATCGCCAAGTGTCCAGGTAATGTAGTACTGTATTGAGTAATCAACACAGTAACCAATCAAGATCTTTTCACAGAGAATGAATTCCGTATTTGATAGGTTATTTGTAGTACAAAATCAGATGTGACAGAAAACTGAAACCTAGAGTGATATCATAATGGTAACTCTAGTACAACTTTATGCAGGGATAGAATTGTAATTCATAGTAGGGGTAGAACTGTAGATCGGAATTGAGCTTGGCTGAAGTATAGATTACCAAAACGAGATGAGGAAAAGACCCTGAAAATAAGATATCAAGCAGATGGGCAGATCTGATTAGTAATGAAAACAGAAGGTTAATCACTAAAATTGACCTCTTAATAAATGAAAGTGAAGGGATTTCACACTGCAAGGTGGTTCGATTGGATAACACCAACATACCTTGACCAAACATAAGGTTTCTCTGTTGAGAAGAATGACTTGCAAAAGCAATTGATGATTTCAATTCATGAGTGAGGTGATCAACCCGCTTGCGTAAGTCCCTTTATATAGCCAGTCTAAAGATATAGATATTAAATAAGTTAATCAACCACTAGTTAAGACTCAGCAACAAGAGTATTTACTCAAACCTAACATTGGTTCAACCACTACTCAACTCTTGATAAAGTAAAACTTCTTTGACAATTGGAGTTTCTTATCTTCACACAACAGCCCTTTTTATTGACTTTGAGATATTTCTCAAGTTCTCGTTCATTCATGGACAAGACTTAAGCTTAGGCATAGCCTATAAGACCATACCATATGGGTTGATTCTAGCCCAGTTTGAAAACTACTAATGATATATTTGCATCACCAGGTACCTTAACAATTGTGTTAGATGTGGCTGCCTAGATGGACACCTAGGTCACATGTCGGTGTCGCCTATTGTTCGGTCCCATGAGATACCTTGGGTCGCCTAGACTTTGACAACTATATGGTGTCTTGATTGCATGACATTTTGTTGAGAAGAAGTATAGAATTTCTATCAGAGACAATTAAAAGGAGGTTTTTCTTCAATCATTTCTGGATTTGGTGGGACTAGCTTCCTTTTTTATTTTTTATTTTTAATTCTTTAATTATTTTTTATATGTTTTGCTTTTTTCCCCATTTAATTTATTTGCCCTTAATCTCTCTAGTAGTTATATTGAAACTCTGACATTGTCATCATAATCTTCTAGAATCTTTTTTGCTTTAATGTTGTCTCACTGTAATTTTTCTGCAGTTATTCACTCGTTTTATATATTCTAGTTTTCTAATATTTAAAACAAGATGTAACAGTTGAGAACCTGTAGTCTTGTTAGTTGAAGACTAGATTCAATGTGTGATCTTTATAATCCATTTGCTTTGGATATGTCATAACATTACCATTTTTGCCAGAAATAAATCCACACCAAGTTTATTTTGTTTTATGTTTCTTGTCTCAACTATGTTGGCTAAACTGTGTTCAGGATTGAGGATTTCTTTAGAACATTCAACGTTTAGATTTCAAGCTATGAGTACTGCTCAGGGAAATGTTACCACATCTAAGGGAGTTGCAGAGTTAAACAATGAACCTGATCATCTTCTTGTCCTAGTTCATGGCATCTTAGCTAGGTACGTGCTATTCCAAAGATTGCCTTCTCACGTTATATAACTACATAGAATCTGTAAAGACAATAAGTAAACCTGACGCTTTGTTTTGTCAGTTTATATTGTGGCTATTGTCATTGAGATGGTACTTTTAATTATCATCAATGAATGCTGAAAACCACTCTTTCCTTGTAGGTTTCTTACCTGTAGCCAAAGGTTACTGTTTTAGAAACCCTAGGTGTAGGCTATGTTCTAGACATCTTTTCTGTTCAATAATTTTAACAGTTTAGTTTCAGCAGCAGCATGAGCCATGTTTGTTATTGTTCACTTTATAATAAAATAATTTATTTTATTGAGTCTCTCTTCCTTAGTTTACAGAAGACTTAGTCCCAGACAGCTGCTAAAGACCGAGCTGATATTGTGGGCTCTAACCTTGTGTCTTTTTTTGGAAGATTGTAATTTCTAATCTAAAGTTAGAAATTTTTATTTCTTTATGATGAGCTTAAAGATGGAACTCTGCTCTATAAACATAGGTGAATACCTACGGTAGCACAAATTACGAGCTTCTGCCAGTTGCAAAAACCTTATGGATTTGGGGGTGTGTTTTGGGGTGAATTCCTCTATAGGATAAATGAATTCCCCCATTTCCTCTTCTAATCTTTGCATTTACTTCTTCCAGCTGTCAGCCTTTCACTGAGCACTTCAATCTTAAGTTTCAATCCAAAGAGGTAGGTTTTGATAGCTCAACAACATCTGACAATGTCATAAAGGTGAAGGATTAAAAGCATTTCTAAGACCTCTACGCATGAATTGTTCAGAAGAAAGTAACAAACCCATTTGTTTAAGCTGAGGACATTGCAATGCCCTAACATTGTTCCCTTCTCTCTCTCTCTCTCTTTTATTGAGTCAAAATCATGTAAAAAAAAGAAGGGTGGGCAGAGTAGTTAACAAATTTTAAGTCAAAAGAAAACCTCCCGCTATCATATACAAATGTATCCTCAAGTTATTATTTGGTAACTGGTAAGTTCTCAAAGAAGACAATTTTTTCATACCTCTATGCAGATTTATTTAAGACTCCCTGTTTTCCTGCAACTCACCAGACAAGTTCACTAATAAATCAAATGCTGTGTTCTCCCTCTATACTTTTCAGAATTTTACCCAGGGGTTTCTACATTTGGTCTTAGTTCTGTCCACCAATGCCTAGGGCTACAACAGGGTCGGGCTGGGTCAGGCTTATGCAATCCCAAGCCCAGCCCTATACATTCTAATCTAAGCCCATTCCTGCCCTAACCCTAATTCAAGGTCAAGGATTATTGTCCCTGACCCTAAGCCCTATAAGGCCAAGCCAAACCTATTCCCGCCCTGATTGGCCCTATCTTTAGCCCTGATTGGCCTTGTCTTTGGCCCTGGCCTTGATTTGCCCTGTCCCTAGCCCTGATTGGCCCTATCCCTGGCCCTAGCATTGATTGGCCCTTTCCTTGTCCATGTTACTAATTTATTGAGATCGAGCATCAGGGACAAAATTAGGGCCAGGATTAGGGCTAGAATCAGGGCCAAGATCAGGGCCAAAATCAGGGCCAGGGTTAGGGCAAAAAATCAGGGACGGGTCGGGACAGGCACGGTGGGCCAAAGAATAATCCTAGGCTTGCCCTTGGCCCTAGTCAAGGCTAGAATATTTTGGCCCTAACCCGCCCTCAGGGCCAAAATCTTGAGCCCAAGCCCTATTCGGGCTCAGGGCGGGCTTAAGGCGGGTTAGGGCCGTTAGGGCCAAACTTGCACCCCTACCAATGCCTAATTAACCATCCTGAAATAGTATCTAGTCAAACTTCGAATCATTATCTGGTTTGACTTAACTCATGTCCTTTTCTTTTTGGTAAGACTTTTCGTTGGTTAGTATTTCAAATCTCACCAAGCCAGCTATCACATCCAACATATTGCCACCCTGCGGAATTGATGTATGCAATCTCTAATATCCACAATACTCGGTTAAATGTGGATATTTTGTTGAGATACCTTTAAGACACCATGTTTTGGTTTTACCATATTTCACTCACCTTGTGTCTTGAACAATATCAATATTGATTCTTTGTAGTGATAATTATTGCAACTGATTGCAATTTGTGGGAAAAGACATATTCCTTTGGTTTTCACAAAACTATCTAAGCCTTTCAAAATACGCTTCAAGAAACAATTGACAAATATTCATTTCCATCCTTAGCCCCTGATTTGTCAAGCAATAAATTAGTAAAAGAACGCCCAAGTTCATCAAAAAATATCTCTTCTTTTTGTTTCTCATTTTTATCCCGCATAAATACAAAGTTCATAATAAAATTTTGGATTTGTCTAACCCCACCTGAGCTACATCTTTTCATGGAACAATATGCTACATCGGCACAACACACGATCCAGGATCCCATAATTTAAAGGCCCCTTCTCACATCCACATCATAGATCTCAATGTTAATGGCATAAAGAGAATCTATTAATCATTAGCAGCGGAAGAAGATTGAACTATATTAATTCAAGTGATTTAGATTCTCATGAAACTATTTAGCTATATACTTGTCTTATTACATCCAAAGTGTTGTTAGTTTAATAAAATAAGTTAAAAACTAATTATCCTGAATAAAAGTTCTAATGTTCATAAACGCAATTGTCACACACACAATTGTCATGTGTCTCTTATCTCTTACGCCAATCGAAGTGTATTCTTCCAGTGTTGGACAATATCTAAAAGAAACATACCTCGAGGGGTAAGCTTTTCAATGCCAGCTTAGTAACGGGAGATGCAACTGCAATACAACTCTAAAAAAGGGCGAACCCGGTGCCAAAGGCTTCTGCAAGGGGCTCCTCTAAAATGCAGGATATGATTAAAGCGAAGAAACATGCAAGGCAATCACACAGTTAAATTAAACCACACATAGTACACTTTCCGTACAATACATGATTTTTAAAAATTTTTTATTTTTATTTTTATGCTGAATAAAATTTGCTATTACTTAGGGCAGCAATTACAAAGAGTAGTAGTGTCTATTACAACTAATGTCTTTTGATATTCTATGGAGGATACAGATGCTATATAAGTGAGCCATTGTTGGATTGTGGTCTGACTAAAACCCTTAAATTAGTATCCTTAATATTACAGGTTATATTTACCAAAAGCGAGACATAAGCTATTGGCCACTTGTTGTGATTCCGTGGTGAAAGTAGGTCTAGCACATCCTTCTCATTGCACCATATTTTATCCAGTTGAATGTGGTGTTGTTGTGCTTGATCTATTCCATCCTTTATCCCAACTAATAGAGCCTCAATTATACTTTCCTTCCCAATTCCTCATGTACTGACATACTTTAGTTGTCCTTTCCAAAATGGTCCAACACTCCATCCGACGCTATTTAGTACTGAGTTATGTACCTCTGCACACATCAAGGTTGATAATTGACTCAAGTTAGTCACACTTTTACAAAAGCAAATATTTGGTTTATAACTCATTACATGTGTCTCACTATGTGTGGTTTCAGAAATTTCATTTGTGTTGAGTTTTAGATCTTGGATCCAATTTGAGATATTATGTAACACTTTGTTGAGATTGTGTTGTTCCGTTCTTTCCAAACAAAGTAGCAAGTGATTATGAAAACTGACACCATCCATTTTTTAGTTGCTTTGTCAAGCCCAAGATCTAGAATGAAAGAGCTGCACATATCACTGATTGATGTGTGTATCAGCCTTTTTGTTCTGATTCCTAGGGGACCCGCCGCCCAAATTCGTTTCGTCCAATCACATGAAATAAAGACATGGCACATAGATTCCACACTTTTTCCACAAAACTCGCATATTGGAGTCAATGGCATCCATTGAGCGAGTGTTTCTTTAACTGGTAACCCTGCATTTATAAGACGCCAAAAGAACATCTTAAATTTGGGGTGAAGGGATAATTACCAAAAAAACTTCCACCTTATATTAAGTGTGTTAGATCTGGATATCTCTCTTATTTGTGATAGGGCTTTCCTTGTCAGTTTGACAGAGAACTCTCCATTACTTGAAATAAGAGACATCCAAACAATTGTTTCATTAGAAAGATTTATGTTGGAAATGCCATAAAATTGAGAAGTTTGAGGAAGAGGTAACTCCCTGTTGAGATGATTGATGGAGTTTGTCACTTGTGCAACTGTTGAATTTCTTGCCCATAGCTCGGTATCGGGTGGTAAATATGTTCAATATGCTGGATTTCTGATCCATGGATCAAACCAATATGATGTACTCCTCCCATTTCCTACCTTTCTCCATACCATTCTTTCAAGATTGGGTAGCATGCCATAAATGCTATTCCAAGTCCATGACCCCTTTCGTTTCATGACCTTTGGATCGAAACGGTGTAGTGTTTGGAAAGTATTTTGCCTTTAAAATCTATACCCACAAAGCTTCTGGTTATTAAGCATTCTCCATCCTTGCTTGAGTAATAGAGCCTTGTTGATGTCCTCCATTTTCCTAAAACCCAAACTTCCATTTTCTTTATGTTGGTAGCATCGATCCCACAAGATATGTGTAAGTTGCTTTTCCCTTGTCGGGCTCCCCAGCCAGAATTTTTGACATAGTGAATCAATTTTTTTGCACAGTGT
Organism: Hakea prostrata; assembly: GCF_041222555.1. Classification (NCBI taxonomy): domain Eukaryota; kingdom Viridiplantae; phylum Streptophyta; class Magnoliopsida; order Proteales; family Proteaceae; genus Hakea; species Hakea prostrata. The sequence continues at coordinate 26,666,477 of NC_142608.1, read as the reverse complement.
ACTTGGGAATTTGAAGCACTGTATGTGGTATAACAATTGTGTTTGAAGAACAGATTGTAGCAATACTCCTCTCCCTGCAAAAGATATAACTTGACGCTTTCCACATGGCCATTTTTTGCTTCATTTGGTTGGTTACAAACTGAAGATTCTTTATTTTGGATCGACCATGTATCAGCTGAGTGCCTAGATAAATTGAGTATTTTCTCATTTCATTGATTCCCAAGGTTGATAAGATCACATTCTTTTCACAAGAAGGAACATTTCTACTAAAAAAGGCCCCACTTTTTTCAAAATTAATTTCTTGGTCCATGATGTCAGAAAAAAAGTTCTAACACCGCTTTGAGGGCCAAAGCATCTTCCTTATCTGCCCGGTAGAATAGAAAAGTATCATCAGCGAAGAAGAGATGAGATATCTTAGGAGCTCTTCTTGCAAACTTAATATCCTTAACGAGATTAAGTGTTCTATATTTATTCAAAATCCTAAATAAAATTTCCATGATGAACAAAAAGAGATACAGACTCAGGGGGCTGCCTTGTCGCAATCCTCAGGTTCATGAGAACCAGAGATACGGATTACCGTTATGTTTAATTGAAAAGGAAGCACTAGAAATTAATGAATCAATCAATGTACATTACTCTAATCAACCCAAGAAATAAAAAAAATTTGTTAACACTTTCCATTCCACCCTATCATAAGCTTTTGACATGTCAAGATTGAGAGCCACAAACCCCCTTCTTTCCTCTTGTCTTACTCATGAAGTGGAAAATTTCTTGGGCTAACATAATGTTATCCAAGATTTGTCTATTTTCCTCAAACGCTCCTTGACACGGGGAAATGAATTTATTCAAAAGAGGTTTTAGTCTACAAGCCATAACCTTTGCCACAATTTTGGAGCTCACATTACGGAGATTGATAAGTCTAAAGTCAGCAACCGATCTTGCTTGCTCCTTTTTGGGAATGAAGCACAGGAGTGTGTGATTTGCACCAAAGGGGAGTGTAGAATGATTAAAGAATGTTTGGACAAAATCACGAAGATCTATACTAATTAAGTCCCAATGTTTCTGATAAAAAAAGCATTAAAGCCGTCCATTCCTGGTGCTTTATGGGGATCCAAGGAGAAAACAGTCTTTTTGATTTCCTCCAGCGATGGATGCCTTGATATCCCCTCTAGATTGACACAACTAGACATATTCGGGAATAAGCATTCAATGAAAGAAGGATCCAAAGGTTTTGATGAGGTGAACAACTTTTGCATGTAACTTGAAAAAGCATTCAATTTCGAAAGGGGTACTTACTATTCTACCATTGTGTTCAATGTTCTCGATTTTTCCCTTATGATGATGGAGCTTAGAGGATAGATGATAATACCTGGTGTTTCTATCTCCATCTGTGATGTATTTACCTCTTGATTTTTGAAACCATAATTGTTCCTCAGCTGCAAGCGCCGTTGGGAGAGCCTATTTTTTTTCCGTGATTCTATCCCAGTTTGGGCTGGTTAGATTCTCTATTGCCTCAATTTCCTTAGAGATCTTGTGGAAAATGTTATAAATGTTCCCAAAAATAGATTTATTCCAGTGAATTAAGAATCGAGACAGATTGGCAAGTTTACAGTTTAGAATAAATATTACCTTCACTTACCCAAGCTTTTTCGATTGCTGGCGCAAAGAGAGTGACAGTGCCAAGCAATTTGGTAATGAAATAATTTCATTCCTTGGGGTTTGAAGTTAGCCAAGCAAAGAAATATAGGGTTATGGTCAGAACCAGTAGCCAATAGTTTCTTTAGGCTGGCATCGGGAAAGAGGGCAATCCAGGAAGGGGAAGCCCAACTTCTATCTAATTTTTCTTTGGTTAGGTTGGGAGGTCTTTGTCTATTTGACTAAGTGAATGACAAACTTGGAATGAGGATTTCTCGCAAATCCAGACTGTATACTAAATTTTGAAGAGCAGGATGAGCTGGAGATGGTTTGAACAATTTTCCCAATTTATCTTCCTGGGTCATGACTTCATTGAAATCTCCTATAATGATAAATGGTTTGGTCACAGAGTGGATGAAAGAATGAAGATGTGTCCAAAAGATTTTTCTAGTGGCATAGGTAGGAGGGGCATAAATGAAAATTGTAATCCATTCTTTTCCTTCGAACGAACAATTGATAGCCATAAAAGAATTTTCTTTTTTTAAGAGAGTGCACCCAGCTCCAATCTTTTGCAAAGTCCAAATGCCACCTTTCATACCTTTCACACCCTGGCTGTCGATGAAACCAATGGATGAATAATTCTTCAAAATTTTACCCCTTTTCTGAGAGAGGGTCTTATGATCCACGTATTTTGTTTCACACAAAAAGACCAGATTGGGGTTGTGCTTGTTTAGAAGTTTAGATAAACATTGAGTTGTAAAACTCCCATTGAGACCCCTCACATTCCATGACAAGATTTTCATTTTTCTTAAGAAGAGAAATAACTAAAAGATTTGTTTGCTTCCACCGCCTTCAACTTTAGAACAACCAGTGGTTTCAAAAATAATTCTCCACAGAACAAGAGTACAAAGAGAGTAAACAATGATAATAATTAATGGGTAAGGAGAACCAGTGTTTTTAAGAAAAAGCGTGACAGCACAAAAAAAGGAAAATTAGAGCTGGTTGAAGATAACGGAGGTACAACAGAATCAAACCATGAACAGTTCAAGACATCCTCATTCAACTGGTTATAGAGAGACCATTACTTCAATGTAATGAAACTGCATGTTTAAGCAGGTTTACTGTTCCGGTCATTAGAATAGGGAAAGCAATTTTTAAACCAACTATATAGAATGGCAAGCAATAACATGAAATAAACAATGCACTGGTCAAAGAATTCAGCGTAAAGGTGATATGGAAATACTTGGGGGGCAATGGTAACTGGAGTCATAACCTCTGCTTGGTTTGTGGCTGGCTGAGTGTCGGTGTGGCTCTCATAGCTCTGTTCACCTCCCATATGCTTTGGATTGTTCATGTTGTTCATGTTGAGGTGCTCAAAGATTTGATGTCGGGCATCCATCTCACTCTTGAATTGGTAGAATGCAGTTAACGGCTCAACACAGTTATGGAGTGTTTGGTCAAGGTTAAAACAGAGGGAGGCTTTTGCATTTTGGGTTGGTGTAAGCTCAGTTAATCTTCTTCTTTTGCGCGGACTGATGCCATGATCAGAACTTAATGGAAACGATCCCAATCCAACTCCATTAGTCTCACCGAAAGCAGGGGAAGCAACACCATCCTGAACCTTATCCGTTTCAGAGATGTTTGCCAGAGCTGGTTTGATGACGAACTCACTTTTTTTATCATCAGAAACTGTTGCTGAAATTGGGATTCTCTTCTCAAGACTTTCGATACACTCCATCAATTTCAGAAAAGCCGTATTGCTAGCATCTTGTTCATTCATCTTCTTCTCAGCACTCATCTTCTGCTGGACCACATGTATTGCAGCATACAATAGATGCTTTATTTATTATAAAGTAGAGCAACAGATTAGGCAAACTTTAAACAATTCTCAGGAAGAGGATCCTGGAGTGAGCTTGGTTCTAGTGCAACATTCAAACAATTCAACCGTAGTTCCTGGTTCACATCAGTTTGGTATGAGACCTATGGATGAATCAGCAGTAGCCAGGCAACTTGAGACTATAGAAAAGACCTAGACAGAGATGCTAGCACAACTACAGAGCCTTGCAACACAAGTACAGGGTTTAAACAACAGAGTGTCTCATCTAGAACAGCCACGTGGAGAAGAAGAGCACACTCCTCTCCCACCCCCACGAGTCCAATCCCAAATTGTAATGCCCCATTGAGGAGAAACTAGTGATCCACATACAGGGATGATGCACCAGTTGAAGATTACAGAGAAGACAAAGATAGGAATGGTCAAGTTCGAGAGTCAAGGGATGACAATCCTATCTACAATAGACTTGATACAGAGGAGAGATCACGCCGTGGGAGAGGCCATCAATAGACACCCCTTACCCTGGAGGAGCACATTTGATCCTATTTCAATGGAGATGGAGTCCAGAGGGGGATTTTAATAGTCAGCCTTATCCCTGCAGCTTTTACTGAGAGAGGTTGTATTGATGCCTCGACCTCAGGCTACAACTATTGTCCATCGACCATAGGGGGGTGATGAGCACATTTATGTGTGAAATCTTAGGGCATAAAGCATGCATTTTATACACTTGGAGTGGAGTTAACCTTGGGTTTTATGTTGTTTTTGCAGATTTTAGGACTTTTCAAGATTTAAGCAAATATTTGGAGTTTTGGGCTTGAATCATGCAATTTTACACGTCAAGAAGTCCATTCAAATTCTCAAATGCGAAAATGGGCCTGATCTGGAGCATGATGGGCTAGAGATGTGTGATTATGGGCCAACTCCGAAATATTGAAGAGATAAAGAAGGCAAATTTGATCTACGACTGAGATTATAAATTATCAATCAAATCTACAGAGATATTATTGAGAGAGTCCACATGCAGAAAAGAGTCCTTGCATACTTCAATATCTTATTTTCTATTTGGGATTTGATTAAAGAAAGAAAAAGAGGAAAAATAATTTTATTCAGATAAGGATGAAGCAAAAATCCCGTTTTTGAATGTCTCTGTTCAGTTTCGATCAAGCCCTTCATCGAATGGTCATCCGATGTCCGATCGTGCTGATTTTTGGAGGAGAGCTTCACGACTACTTAAACCTCAAATCCAACGGTGGAATTATGCATCTGATCTCTCTAAGTCGGCGCGATTAGTACGTTAAAACCCTAATTGGATGAGTCAGATAGGAACCCTAAGTTTTATTCAAATTCAGCCGTGCCTCATATCTCATGTAAACTCTATAAAAGGAGAGCATACTCCATCAAAGGGAAGGTGTTCTAGAGCTTAGTAGAAGCATTCTTTCTTCTCTCTTCAGTTTATTTAGGCTTTCTCTAGTTTTCTTTGCTTGCATTGTGAGATTTAAATTTCTAGATTGAATGTTTAGGTATAATTTTTTTATGTAATGCAATTCAAGTTCAAGTTTCAAGTTTCAAGTTTTTAGATTTGTTTTTCTCTGGGTCTAGCAATTGCAGATTTAGATCATTCTAGATCTAGATCTGGTTGTTAGGGTTGGTTGAGATTCGAATCGTTTGTTCAATTCGCAAGTAAGTAACCTTCTTTATTAATCTTCTCTCCTCCCTCCATTCCCGCTTCTATCTGCCCCTCCATATTCTTAATTTAGGATTTACTTTCAGCATTTACTTATTGTTCTCCCATCCCCTGTATCCTTGATCAGAGATGCTTACAGTCGTGCCTCTCTTTGGTTAAGGCTTCCTTTTTACTTTTTGCAATTTACTTTCTGTTATTTACTTTCTACAATTTACTTTTAGCATTTATTTATTGCTTTCCCTTCCCCTGGATCCTTGATCAGAGATGCCTACAGTCGTGCCTCTCTTTGGTTAAGGCTTCATTTTCCTTTTATTGCTTTGTTTATTGCTTTGTTATTTACATTCTGTTATTTACTTTCTGCACTGTTTTTTTCTCTTTAATCCATTCCCCCGATCGGTGGACTGTAAGCTACGGCAAAGGGTCCACGGTCAAAGTCATTATTATTATACTCCCCTTCCCTTGATCCAGAGCTGACACTCGGATCACTTCCCTTTTCCTTTTTATTTTTATTGTTCGCATTTTTTTTCCTGTCTTTTATTTATGCATCAAAGTCATTCCACTCTCGCATTACTATTAAGAAGTTGAATTATAAGTGGCATATCTCCTTGAGATCGACCCGTTAGCTACACGATACCGTGCGCTTGCGGTTACTTTTATATTTCACAAACAGGGGGCGATTCTCCTTTGCAGCCTACCAAGCAATTTTTGTTGAGAGGCTATTTTGATGCCTTGAGTTCAGGCTACAACTATAGTCCCACCTGTCCGTTGAGCCAAGGCTGTTTCTCTAAAATATATACAACCCCCCCCCTTATTCTCACATAATTTAGTCTTATAACATAAGGTACTCAGTATTAACTGAATTATGCAATAGGAATATAGAACCATAAATTTGGGACGCAATACATAACTTCTGCCATTTCTGCCATTTCAAGTGAAATTGATCTTTTCAGTTAATCTTGCAAAATTTTGGCCAAAACCTCCCAATTCAACTTGCTTGGGTGGTTTTGTCTTTGTCCAAGGTTAGAAACTAAAGGTAAACCATCAAATTTCAGTATTTCAACCAAATTTCGGACCTTGCTTAAACCATCCCATCACCAGAAAAAAGGTGCATGATATCAGGAGTGTCATTGTTTCTTGACAAGGTTCTCATGCGTTTGCTGCCCAGATATCAGTATTAAATAGATTATCTAAACCTTTAGTTTACATCTTCCACAACAAACACATCTAGGCACATAAATTCCCAAACAAGAAAATTCAATTTCTTAATGCATGTCACCTTTGAGAACATTCCACTTGTATACTTTTCTACTTAAATATTGTCAATTAGATTACCGTATTGCCTGTTGATGTAACTTGTCATTCCTGGAACAAACCACTTATTGGTTTTACTGCATGTGAGATGTGTTTATCACTAGAAACATCCTAATATTTTTTTCTAGAACTATGTTAGCACTCTTTACATTTATAGTCATACTGGTTCCATATTTGTGGCATTCAAATTCAATTGATGACCCCATAACCAATGCAGCCCTAGTGACTGGACATACATAGAAGCAGAGTTGAAAAAGAGCTTGGGAAACAAATTTTTAATCTATGGTATGACCTTCTGCAGTATATATTTTGACTTTTCTTCCTCAAGCAACCCATTTTTCTTTTTTCTTTTTTAAATCTATATTGCTCTATGTTTTCCCCCTTACAACAGTCTGACGTGAGGCAGTTATCTATTGGAAATGTTGGCTTGATTGCTTGTCCACCTAGGTTGGTGGATGTCAACTTAGTTTTGCTACAAGGCAGGTTTTGTGGATGAAATGTAGTTGATGGGTAGAAGCCATAGTTAGCTCATGTTGGGATACATGTGAAACAGGGTTGGCGAAGTGGTAGGATGAGATGCTGAAATAATCTATAGGACTACCAACGACCAAAAATGAATACTATACTCGGAATATAATAGGTGGGCATATGATTGAATTCTTGTCTGAAATTTGATGCTTGCCCAATCCAGGCCATTCAGTAGACAGCCAAACTGACAGGACCCCCATATCATCGATTTAGATTGGAGAGACAGAGAAGACCAGAAACAGAATATCTCTATCAGTTCTTATGCAACCAGCATAGGTAGGGGACAAAATGCCATTGATTAAAGGAAAAGGAGAGGGTACTAGGGTTCAAGGAAGAAGAGAAGAAGATGAACCATGAAAGAGAAAAAAATGTTAGGAGATAGAAGAGACAAAAATCTCAACTCACTAATTTAATTTTATTCCATCCAATCAAATCATAGGTAGCTGCGATACATATAGAAGAATAAAAACTTATTTAAAAAGGAAATACGTTGAAAAAAATCAAACTAAGAATCTCCCATGCATTTGCTGTTTTTGGAATTCCTGCTTAGTGAATGCAAATTTTTGAAAAAGTAAAAAAAAAACCCATTACAGTGAAGGCATAAAGATTAGCTTTCTTGCACAAATTCTGTTTGGTGTTGTCAAGGTGTTGCCTAGACTCTACCTTGGTGCCCAAGTGTCACCTTCTTGCCTAAGCGCCTTGTTTGGTATCTGAATAGTTAACCAATTGAGGTTGGGCTCGTAAAGTTAATCCAGCCAACTAGTATTTATTAACAAACAAATAAATCCTAAATTTAGGCCCATGACTTGACTTGGTGATGATATTCCAGAAAATCAGAAATTCTGGAAAATAGGAGCTACAAGCTATAAATTGGAATCGTGACTGCTTCCCATGTGTCCTGTATTCTAGAAGAACATGATATGAAACTCCTCTTGTACCAAGGCCATGGTTGAGCCACTAGTTGTAGCAAACGAGATCCAAACTTAAATGATATTAAATGATTTAAAATTGGTTATGCAGTGGTTAGTCCTTCCACATAGCACAACTTGGTGCGCTATCCAGCCATCCTTGGTGGATAGATCATATGCCAACCTATTGTCTTATTTTCATTGTGAGAGCAATAATAGGTTCTATCATTTTTTATTTTTGTCAGTACACTCAATAAATGTTAAAAATTGCACCATTCTAATCTGTGTTATGATGCAGCAAGTTCATCGAATACCTATGCTAAAACCTTTGAGGGAATTGATGGAGCTGGGAAACGGTTAGCAGATGAAGTGAGCCTTTCTTGTGTTTGTTCAATTTATATTTTTGATGTTGATTCTCCTTGGAGGTCATGTTCGTTATAATTGGATCTTAATATTGAAGTCATGGTTGCATTAATTGGAGCAGGTTGTGCAAGTTGTCAGGAAGACAGAAAGCCTGAAAAGAATCTCCTTTTTGGCCCATTCTCTCGGTGGCTTGTTTGCAAGATATGCAATTTCAGTTCTTTATTCCTCAGACCTCTCAATCAGTGATCAGCCTGGTCTTGCTGATTCTATAAATGAAAATCTAGCATGCTCTTCAAAACGAGGGACAGTTGCTGGATTGGAACCAATAAATTTCATTACCTTGGCAACTCCACATCTAGGGGTCAAAGGGAGAAAACAGGTTTGTTTCTGATGGGTATAGCATTCTCATGTGAGTTTGTTCTATTGATGGGATGACTCTTTGGTTTTCATTGATGCATCATTTTGTCTCTTCTAACTCTGATAATGTTGAACGTGGTCACTTCACATTTTTAATTCCCTTCAGTTGTGTTTATGATGTATATTTTATTTCTGGAGTTGCTTAGAGGTCCTTATCAATGAAGCATGCAGATATGTCTAGTATTTGTAGTATCAAATTTTATCTAGCTGGAAGTTCGAAGTAGAAACTTGTGCTTGGAAAAACCTGAATATTTCAATCCCAAATGTGATATATAGGTTTGTCTCACATTTTACATATTGTTAAAGCTCCTAGTAGCAGTAGCATGGGTATTAGGTTTTTTTGATTTAGGTAACTAGTAGGGTTTATTTGGAATAGTTAGTGTTTTTAGTCTGCATATTAGTGGTAGGGGCATATCTGTAATAATCTCTATTTCCTTTTTTAATTAATTAATTTCAGTAGTGATCGTGTTGCTAACCAATCAAAAATAAAATCCTATACTAATCTAGCAAGCAGAAAGTACGGGGTCGAACTATGGGGAACTAAAAGGCTAAGTTACTAAGATTGAATTTAACAAAACTAAATTTAAACTAAATCTATTAACTAATGTAAAACGTTAACTGTGAATATGTGAAGATCTTTGGGATTTCGAATCCCCAATGCTTTTCCCTAACCGATATAACTCTACACTTCAAAGTAAATTAGGGATGGTCTTCCTAGATATGCCCTATCTTCGCAAGACTATCGTCCTTCGCGGAAGCTTGGCACGCTTAGTTCGCTGAGTTATAGAACATCTTTGGCCAAACTCAAACACAATCAACTAGAAGATATAGAACAATCAACTTAATGAAATAAGCATGGTTCATCTACATCCCAAAGCAAAGGAACTAGCTACTCATTATTACAAAGTTCATAAGAAAAATAAAGATGAAACATAGGGAGAGAGAGAGAGATGTGGTCTTCTTCTTCAGCAATGAGAGAGATGAGAGCCGCATTCGCCGTCTTCCTTTCTGTGGTTAGCTTCTCTTTTATGTCTCCCGCACACAATGAATCCCCTCTCTTTACCCGTAGATCCGACCTTTATTCTTTCGGAATTTGGGAAAACGCAAAATTGGAAAGTTGTAGATATTTTCAATATCGTTCCATAGCATCTTGAATCATCGAAATCCAAGCTCATACGAGAGAGATATGCCCAAAATACTGAAGGTAGTCTGTTTACCCGATTTTCAGATTTATTACCAATTTTGTTCCTTAGACCTCCACCTATTTCCAATTTGGCTAAGATCTCACTTTTCATGATTTCTTGAGCAGCAAGATTGAATGCCATGATTTAAAATCCACCAATATCTAATATATTTGCCAACTTTACTCCATATTATCTCTAATATCCAAAATCTCCTTATTCCTGAAAAATACACAAAAATACTCAATTAGATCTCTTTAATTAAATAAGTATAGGGAACTAAATCAAATAAATAATGGTAAATGCATGCTTATCAAATACCCCCACACTTGAGTGTTTGCTAGTCCTCGAGCAAAACAAGACAATAAAAGTAATACAGAAAATAAAGAAAGAAAAACCTAACTCACTTTCGTAGGAATCACGGTTGCACTTAGCATGTGCAACAAGCCTTTAAACCCCTAGGTTACCCTAGTGGACGAGTTGTGTCTCGTGAGTGTTTGCAGAGAATATACACACAAAATTCTTAAGTGCTCTTCTAATTATTCTGGCCATAGTAAGAGTAGAAAGATAGATTCCAAGACAAAGACACTCCACTAAAGATTAAAGGGAATATAGGCACCCCCACACTTAAGCTCTTACACCCTCTCTTGAGTCTAGCTTTAGGCAAACAATTCAATTGAGAAGTCTCTTCTTATCTTCAGTCTACCAGTTCACCCTCAGATAAGACTAAACTATGTACTAAATAATACCAAGAACTCAAGATCTAAGCAATATTGACCTTCTTAGACATTTCACCTTTATAAGCACATTAATTCACTTATTTCTTTAATGGTCACAGTTCTAGTCCGTGCAATGTCTTGCCTCTTAAGCTTTCTAGATGGCCTATGTAACGAGTGTTGGGTCAGCCGCTCTCAAGCCAGACGGCCTTAAGGGACTAGGTGTAGAATACCCCTCGAACTTACTTATTCAAGCCAACTAGGCTACAGGCCAAGACTGGACCAAAGACACCCCAACTGTTTGACGCGAAGCACGATGTTGGTGACACCGAGACCCCGTTACTAAGAAGGAGGTCTAACCTTTAAACTTCAGCATTTTTTTTTTCTTTTTCTTTTTTCACATTATACTTCAATTTACTTCACATTTAATAGTCTAAAATCGGTCTCAACTTGTCACCATAAGCACAAGGCAATACAAGATAACTAGATGGTCAAACCTTTTGGACTACCTGGAATTCCTATTTTCCGATTCAACGTCGGTCTCAAAATGTAAAACCCATTACTATTCTCTCAAGAGGGTGTTCATTGCATCAGATGGGATTTCTAAAACACTTAAACTCTCATTTTGTATCTAAGCAAGGAATTAAAACATTTATCTTACCAAAGCCAGAAAAAATTGGGCACTTTTTATCTTTGTGACAATGCTCTACCAATTATCAACAAGTTTTACTTGAGTTGACACCCCCCACACTTAAATTATGCGATGACCTCAGTGCATGCAAAAAAAAATAATAGAAGCAAATAGAGGAAAGAGTGTACCCGATGTTTGAACTCATGATAGAGCACGCAACAGTAAAACCTAACAACAAACAAAGAAAATAAAGGAAAAAGAACAAGAAATAATATCTAAACATATGGGTTGCCTCCCATAAAGCGCTAAGTTTAGAGTCTTCAGCCAGACTCAGTAAGAAGCAGCCAATGGAGGTGGAGGCTCAAGTCTAAATGTGAATGATGACTGCTCCAAAGAAGTGGAAGAGTCCAACAATGTGTTGACTTCTTTAATATTTAGGTTAGATTCCCCAAATGGCAAGTAATGTTGTAGGGGATCATCAATAAGAATGTTTAGAATATAATCAACCACTACCTCATTAATAAAGTTAATCGCAAAGCACTCTTCATCTCTATTTGGGCTTAAAGATACATTCTTTATAGAATCTGGAATTGAGGACTCAAGAGTTGCAGGGAAGGGGGCTTTGGGAGTGTAAGATTCAGGAGTAGGACCCTCTACAATCGGAATGTGCAACCCCTTACAAGGAAATTGATGGGAAATACTCACATGGGGTGTTTCTTTACTAGGCGTGTGTGCATCATTGCCAGTCTCATGGGTCAAATCAACCTCTTCTCGACTCTCAAGATCAATGGGCAATGGCTTAGGAGTAGGCAATGGTGCATAATATTCCTTCCCACTGCGTGTCATAACCGAGACTGCTTGGACTTGTTCTTTCCTAGACCCAATTTGATGATTAGGGTTACCTATTGGTTGACTAGGTAACTGACCAACCTCCCTTCTACTGATGGCATCAGCTAGTTGACCAAGTTGAGTTTCCAATTTGTTAATGGATTGAGAATGGGAATGCAACAATTGAGTGTTTTGCTCTAAGCCACTAAGTGCTTTTAGTACCTTATCCTCAAATGATGAATTATGTGAGGGTTGTGAAGATGATGGTTGCTCATTCCTATAGGCATTTTGGTGCATATTAAATGGAGGTGGCCTATAAGGTATTTGATTAGAGGGATTGGGCATTGAGTTTCGCCATGAAAAATTGGGGTGGTTTCGCCATCCTGGGTTGTAGGCATTGGAATATGGATCATTACCCAATTTAGAGACTCCTTGGGCCAAATGTGCATGCTCCTTAACAAACTTAGGGTATTGTGTAGCCAAATAGCAGTCAGTGACATGATGGGATAGGCTAGAATATAAAGCACATGCTTCAATCTGATTAGGTGGAGAAGAACTTGTAGGAAGTGGAGATGGGGTTTGTTGTCCTAATGACAAGAGATAATCCAATTTCTTAGATAACAAGTCAACTTTGGCACTCATCTCAACGGTAGGATTGATCTCATAGAGATCGCTCCTCTTTGGTTGCCCAATGGATGGAATCTTAATCCTAGCTGCTGAAGCATGGTGTTGGGAGTTTTCACTAAGGATCTCAAAAAGTTCCCATGCCTCATTCTCATTCTTGTGCATGAAAGTTCCACCACAAGAAGAATTAACCATTTGCCTATGTCGGTCTCTAAGGCCATCATAAAAACATTGAACCAATTGCCATTTAGGAATAGCATGGTGGGGGCACTTTCTAAGTAATTCTTTTAGTCTTTCCCAAGCCTCATGAAATTGTTCTCCTTCTTGTTGGGAGAAACTCGTTATCGCTCTCCTAATGCTATTGGTACGGCCAATGGGGAAGAACTTTTTAAGGAACTCCTGTTGCATTTCTACCCAAGTGGAAATTTTAACATTGTCCAAAAAATGAAGCCAATGCTTAGCTTTATCTTTAAGAGAGAATGGGAAAAGAAGTAACCTTAAACCATCAACTGAGAGGTTTTGAATTTTAACCGTGGAGGACACCTCTAAAAACTCATCTAAGTGCTTATAAGGCTCTTCATTGGCGAGTCCATAAAATGATGGTAGCATTTGAATGACACTAGATTTGATCTCATATTGAGCCGCCTCTATGTTAGGCAACTTAATACAAGAAACCGGAGTATATATCGTTGGAATGAAATGCTCACTCAAGGGCCTCATTGGAGGCTCATAGTTTGCCATGGTTCTTTGCCTTCTAAGGTTGGCCAAAGTCTCTTCTAACTCTAAGTCAAGTGGAGTCAACTCAGGGTTTAGGGACCGACGACCATGCATACACACAGAAGAATTAAAAAAAAAAAAAAAAGAAGCTAAATAAGTAAAATTAGAAGAAAATAACTATAGCAAAAGGGAGAGTTTAGGACGTACCTAAAGCGCAATCCACGTGATCTTTCGAACAAAAGTTACACATGTGGGATCTGAGGGATGGGGATTTTTAAAAATTAACCTAAACAACCCAACTAATGCAAATATTACAATTGAAAAGTCCTAGATACAATTATATCTAAGAATGAAAAGATAACAACCTAAACTAATTATCGAATCGCTACTCTTGCAGTTACCTACAAAACAAAAGAAAAAGAGATTAGTTAAATAAGCAAAGAAAAATAAAAAATAAAAAACACTAAAATTACTCTAAAAATTATGCCTAATTGACAAAAATCAATCCTAGCAACCGTGCTTTGGTTCCCCGGCAACGGCGCCAAAATTTGATCGTGTCGCTAACCAATCAAAAATAAAATCCTATACTAATCTAGCAAGCAGAAAGTACGGGGTCGAACTATGGGGAACTAAAAGGCTAAGTTACTAAGATTGAATTTAACAAAACTAAATTTAAACTAAATCTATTAACTAATGTAAAACGTTAACTGTGAATATGTGAAGATCTTTGGGATTTCGAATCCCCAATGCTTTTCCCTAACCGATATAACTCTACACTTCAAAGTAAATTAGGGATGGTCTTCCTAGATATGCCCTATCTTCGCAAGACTATCGTCCTTTGCGGAAGCTTGGCACGCTTAGTTCGCTGAGTTATAGAACATCTTTGGCCAAACTCAAACACAATCAACTAGAAGATATAGAACAATCAACTTAATGAAATAAGCATGGTTCATCTACATCCCAAAGCAAAGGAACTAGCTACTCATTATTACAAAGTTCATAAGAAAAATAAAGATGAAACATAGGGAGAGAGAGAGAGATGTGGTCTTCTTCTTCAGCAATGAGAGAGATGAGAGCCGCATTCGCCGTCTTCCTTTCTGTGGTTAGCTTCTCTTTTATGTCTCCCGCACACAATGAATCCCCTCTCTTTACCCGTAGATCCGACCTTTATTCTTTCGGAATTTGGGAAAACGCAAAATTGGAAAGTTGTAGATATTTTCAATATCGTTCCATAGCATCTTGAATCATCGAAATCCAAGCTCATACGAGAGAGATATGCCCAAAATACTGAAGGTAGTCTGTTTACCCGATTTTCAGATTTATTACCAATTTTGTTCCTTAGACCTCCACCTATTTCCAATTTGGCTAAGATCTCACTTTTCATGATTTCTTGAGCAGCAAGATTGAATGCCATGATTTAAAATCCACCAATATCTAATATATTTGCCAACTTTACTCCATATTATCTCTAATATCCAAAATCTCCTTATTCCTGAAAAATACACAAACATACTCAATTAGATCTCTTTAATTAAATAAGTATGGGGAATTAAATCAAATAAATAATGGTAAATGCATGCTTATCAAGTAGATAATAAAAAAGGGCCTATGATTAGGAGAAAAATCAATATCTAATCGCAGGCCTTTTCTTGCTTGCAACAATCTTCTTCTCCTCCTCTCTTCTCAGCAACTGGGTTAGTTACAGATTTCTGGGGTTCTGACAGGGTATCAGAGCCACGGTAACTAACACAGGTTTTTCTGCTTTTTCTCTGCTGATTTCATGACTTGGAGCTCTCGTTTCTGGTGTGCAGCCACCTGCTGCTGCATGTATGCAATTTCATTCCTTCTTTAACAACTCAAAAGGACCTAAAATGATGCTATATTAACCCAGGATCAAGTTGATATAGGTTGGTTTTTCTTTTCTTTTCTTTTGCTCTCTTTTTTTTTTATTCCCCTTCTGATTGAACTCTCTTCCTGCAATGGTGTTCTATCCAATTTTTGGATCTGGTTTAAGGTTCTATCTTCCTATTGTGAAAATCCTGGGATGATGTTCCCTTTATTCTTTGCTATATGTGTGTGATATACATGGTTTGGCTGTTTGTGGGGGGCTGAACTGCTGCTGCCCTGTTTTGGTATGATTTATTCCTGAATTTTTTTTAGGAACCGTATTCTATCCTTGCTGCCTTCAGTAATTTTTTGAGTGCTATAAGATTCTTGGAATATTTTTTTTGAATGATACTGTAGCCTAATTATCAGAATTGACTCCAACAAGTAGGATTTTTTTTCGTTTTGGTTGCTGCCTGCTGTAATAATATTCCTTTGCCTTGGTTCTGGTTGCTGTTTGTTGAATTCATCGTTATGGCCACTGAAATTGCTGTTGCCTCTTCAGAAAACCCTCTTACTACCCCTTCTTCAGACCATTTGTATATTCCGATTACCTCCATTAAACTTCTGGGTAGTTCAAATTATCTTTTGTGGGCCCAAGCTCTCCATGTTTACGTACTGATAAAAGGAAAATTATTAGTTATTGAGAATCCTGCACCCTCTGCTAAGGACAAGGATTATGATAGTTGGTCAAACGATAATGCAATCATTATGATTTGGTTATGGAATAGTATGGAACCTAGTATTGTGGCTGATGTTATGTTTCATTCGACTGCTAAGGGAATAGGTGACACGACTGCTAGGAGAAAAATATGAGTCGTGTCTACAATCTCTATGAAGAACTTTTCCAGTTCCAACTTCCAACAAACTGAGAACTCTCTGCAGGACTATTATAGTTCTTTTCAAGGAATGATGGAAGAACTGAACATGCTTCAGGCTATCGCTACAAACCTTGAGAGACTTCAAACCCAACACAATGAGTTTTTTGCCTAAAATTTTCTTGCTGGACTGGTTCCTGACCTTAAGCAGATAAAAGGCCATTTATTAGTTGGGGAAAGTTTGCCCACTCTGAGTGAAGTATTTTCTCATCTTTAGCGCTTTGCTTCTTCTAGTGCCTCCATTCCATCAGCTGATTCTAGGGGTAGTAGTTCTGTGTTTGCTTCTTCTCGTGGCCATGGTCATGGTCATGGTCGTGGTTGTGGTCGTGGTTCAAGGCGAGGTCGTTCATCTAGTGGTTATGGTGGTCACCTATGGATCGGGATTCCCATCAATGTATTTTTTGGTAATTCAGGACATTTGGTGGATACTTGTTGGGCTAAGAATGGTAATCCAGAATGGGCTCAACAATTAGCCAATCATGTGGTGTTTGATGGAGGTTCGGGGTCTTTTGACACAGTTCGTCCTACCAATACTACCACCACTACTTCAGGAGATCAATCTGAAAGTCTACATGATGATGTGAGCCAGTTTATGCATCGCCTACAAAACCTTCAGGCATCTACTTCCACTTCCCATGGGGCTTCTACATCCACTGGTACATTATCCCATGCAGGTACTCCTACTTTCTTACCCTCTACATCTTCACCTTGGATCATTGATTCCGGTGCTTCCACTCACATGATAGGTAAGTGTTGGATTCTACTAGGAGTTCAATTAGAGTTTGTATTCATGTAAATTTCTATTTCTTGTTACCCATGTAAGGGTATTTATGTAATAGTGTACTTTCCACTTAATTATAAATAGAGGGCTTGAGATCATTGATCACTAAGCCATTCTACTAATATCGTGTTTATCAACATGGTATCAGGGCCTAAGTTCGATTAGGGAAGAGGAGGAAAAAAATATCGCTGAGGAAAACCTACCTCAATTGCCGAGACGTCTCTCCGAAGCCATCACCTCTTGCTTTCGCTATCAACCCAATCTCTCCAGAAAGTCATCGCCTCTGCTTCCCACCCAAACTATCGCCGCTGTATACATCTTGAAGTCGACAGCAGGGTAAACCATTGATACATCTTGCCGTCGACAGCAGGGTAAACCATCGACTAGAAACATCACATCGGCTGCTCTAGAAGCCATCGCCTAAACCTGCTTCCGCCATCGACTCTTCTTCTGCAACTTCCCCATCACACCTAAACCTGCGTCTTTCGCCATTGACCATTGACTCTGCTTCCAGCACCATCGCCATCGGCATCGTCCTTCGCCATCACCGCCGCCATCGCCTCTACCATTGTCTCCGCCATCGTCCTAAACCCAGGTAAACCCTTCTGAAATCCCATCGATTTAAGCCAGGCCCTTCTGAAATCCCATTAAGCCCATCACCTGGACCAAACCAGACCTTATTTCTGAACCATATTTGGTCCTCCAATTTTATGGTTCAAAATCCTATTTTGTTTTTATATATATATATATATATATATAATATTATTGATGTTTCAGAGGTTCATATTTTTCAGAGTTTATTTGTTTTAGCAAAAATAAATAAAAAAAAGAAAAAGGGAGGAGATTTTGTTCAGCTATTGCATTCTGCGACATTTCTGTTACTTCGAAAGGGTGAAGACTGAAGAACTGCAGATAATTTTGTCAACATGACAACTATTGATGGTACTCTTGCTCCCACTGTCTCCGAACATTACCCCACTCTTCATTCTCTTTCGGTAACATTTGATGGAACAAATTATTTGATTTGGTCCCGATCTGCTTACCTAACTATTGCCAGAAGAGGACTTGTTGGACACATTACGGGCACCACTGTCAAACCTACTACCACAGGCATTTCACAGGATAAATGGATCTCGAATGACTCTCTTATTATGTCATTTCTTTTGAATTCCATGATTCCAAATATTGCCCGTGGATATCTATTACTTGATACTGCAGCCCAAATCTGGAAGGCTACTATTGAAACATATGGACAGTTGGGGAATGATGCACAGGTTTATGAGCTATGAAAGAAGCTTCATGAGACTACCCAAAAGGAACTGACTGTGGCCCAATATTATGCTGCGTTGCAATCTCTTTGGCAGGAGTTGGATCATTATGGGAATTACTATCCCACTATCCCAGATGATGTGACTACTTATAAGAAGCACATTGATAAGATTGGGGTATATGACTTCTTGGCAGGTTTGAATGTGGAGTACGATCAGATCAGAGTGCAAGTATTAAGTCGTTCTCCCTTTCCTACACTAGAACAGTCTTATGCTCTTGTTCAGTGTGAGGAAAGTCGTTGATTAGCCATGCTTCATACTCCTATTATGGAGAAATCAGCCTTACAGTCTGTTCGCACTAAATTTGATCCAGCTAAAGAGATTGTCAAGTGTGAGCATTGTCACAAACCATATCATACCAAGGCCAATTGTTGGAAATTGCATGGGAAGCCTGCTGATTTTGAGCATAAAAGAGCTCAAAGAAAGGGAAAACCAAAGGCTAATATTTCTGAGACAGTTTCCACCACACCCTCTGCAGACGTTGGTTTTTCACAGGAGGAGTTAGCTAGTCTGCGACGTATTCTGCAGTCTTGTACTTCCAGTACAGCCTCTACCACTGCTTCCTCTACTACCCATACTAACTCCTACCTTGCTACTTCAGGTAAAACTTTTACATGCTTCCAAGTTTCTTCAGTTTCTACTCTTTGGATCATTGATACAGGAGCCATAGATCATATGACAGGTTTATCTTCCTTTTTCTTACAATATTCTTCAACTTCTGGAAAGGATAAAGTTCGAATTGCTGATGGCTCCTATTCTTCCATTGTTGGAAAAGGGACCATTTAGCATTCTCCATCACTTTCTTTGTCTAAAGTTTTACATATTCCCTCTTTCTTTACTAACTTGCTCTCTATCAGTAGTCTTACACATAACTTGAATTGTAAAGTGATTTTCCCCCCATTTTACTGTGTCTTCTAGGATCTGGTCACGGGGAAGGAAATTGGATGTGGTAAACTAGACAATGGACTTTATTTGCTCGAGCCGATTGGAGGATCTGCTTCTGCTCTGACTACATCTTCTAATCCAGTCCATTCGGTAATATCAGACCTTCATCAGTGGCATAGTAGGCTAGGTCACCCCCCTCTAGGAACTCTTAAGAAAATATTTCTTAATTTGGTTTCTTATTGTAATAAGGATAATTTTTTTTTTGTGAAGCCTGCATTTTTGCGAAGCATACTCGTTTTACTTATTTACCTTCTTTTTATAATAGAAAATCTATTCCTTTTATGCTCATTTATATCGATGTGTAGGGTCCCTGCCAACGTGTGTCTATTACTAGCCATAGGTACTTTGTTACTTTTATTGATTGTCACTCTTGTTTTACATGGATTTATCTTTTGAAACAAAAAAAATTGAGGTTTTCCGATGTTTTCGTGATTTTCATAATATGATTAAAACTCACTTCAATGCCACTATGAAGATCCTTCACAGTGACAATGGCACATAGTATATTGATGGTGAATTTCAGAGATACTCTCTGACTCTGGCATAATACACCATACCAGTTGGGTGGATATGGCCACCCAAAATGGGGTTGCCAAAAGGAAGAATCGGCATCTTTCAGAAATAGCTCATTCAATTATGATTGCTATGAATGTACCTAACCAATACTGGAGTGATGCTATACTCACTGCTTCTTACCTTATAAATAGGATGCCTAGTAGGATACTTAGTTTTAAATATCCTAATGAGATTCTCCAGGGAGTCTCTTCTTTTATTATTACCCCAAAGATTTTTGGATGTGTGTGTTATGCCAGAATCATAGCCCACCAGAGTAAATTGGCTCCCCGCGGCCTACGTTGCATATTTTTGGGTTATTCTGCTACTCAGAAAGGATACAAATGTTATCCTCCTTCCAGGAAAAACATTTTATCCATGGATGTAATTTTTAATGAGTCTTGCCCTTATTATACACCTCTCCAGGGGGAGAGTCCTAAAGGAGAGGTGTTCTTTCCAACTCTAGATCTTCCTATCACACACCAACACAACTTAAGAGTTCAAGAAGAGTTTCCTGACCAGGGGGAGACTTCGGTCAGTATACCTGAGGACTCTAATCCTCCCCATTCATTTTCTGAACCATGTGAAGAACCTAGCCAGGGGGAGACCACTTTTGTGAGGCACACTGTTGAAGTTTTTCAAAACCGGATTGACCAGAATAAGGAGGTGCAGACTTATTAGAGGAAGAATTACAACCAGCTAAAGCAGGTGGAGAAATGTGACACATTACCACTTCAGTCTCCTGCTCCAAAATCAGATTCTACTGTTCCCCTTGAGGTATCTTCTTCTGATCTTCCTATTGCTATGAGAAAAGGAGTCAGACCTTGCACTCAGCATCCCATAGCTAAATATGTCTCTTATGACTCTTTGTTTGACTCATACCGTGCTTTTATATCCTCTTTATCATCTATACCTGTTCCTAAAAGTTGGCAAGAAGCCTATGCCAATAAGAGATGGAAGGCAGCTATGGTAGAGGAAATGCAGGCAATGAAGAAAAATGACACTTGGGAGCTGGTTACACTTCCTCAAGGAAAAAAACAAGTGGGTTGCAAATGGGTGTTTGTGGTTAAACAAAATATCGATGGATCAGTCAACAAGTTGAAAGCTAGATTAGTTGCAAAGGGGTTTACCCAGACCTATGGGATTGATTATCAGGAGACTTTTGCCCCTGTTGCTAAACTAAACACTATCAGAGTTCTGTTGTTTGTAGCTGTGAACAAATATTGGAATTTGCACCAACTAGACGTAAAGAATGCCTTCTTACATGGGGAGTTAGCGGAAGAAGTCTATATGGAAATCCCACATGGTTTCTCCGATGACAATACTGCAGGGAAAGTTTGTTTATTGAAGAGGTCAATTTATGGGTTAAAACAGTCTCCTAGATGCTGGTTTGGACGCCTCCTGAAGGCAATGACTTTTATTGGGTACAAGCAAAGCAATGCTGATCATACACTATTTGTCAAGAAGTCAGGTACTAACATCACACTTCTCATTGTTTATGTAGACGATATTGTGATCAGAGGGAATGATGGTGAAGAAATGTAAAGGTTGAAGGACTTTCTTGGCAGAGAGTTTGTGATTAAAAATCTAGGGAAGTTACAGTATTTCTTAGGGATTGAGGTGGCTCGATCAAAGAAGGGTATATTTCTATCCCAAAGAAAGTATGTCCTAGATTTATTATCAGAAGTGGAATGTTGGGGTGTAAAGTAGTTGATACCCCTATTGAAGCTGGAGCTAAACTTAAAGAAAAAGAGGGAGAACCAGTGGACAAAGGAAGATATCAAAGGCTGGTAGGGAAGCTTATTTACTTGTCATACACCAGGCTAGACATCGCTTATGCCGTGGGGATAGTGAGCCAATTCATGCATGATCCATATTTAGCTTATATGAAGGCTATTACCAGAATACTACAGTATTTGAAGGGAACTCTTGGAAAAGGAATACTTTTGTCTCCCACTGATAATTTAAAAGCAGAAGCATACACTGATGTAGATTGGGTTGGATCTCCAAACAGGAAGTCAATTATAAGTTACTATACCTTTGTTGGAGGTAATTTAATTGCTTGGAGAAGTAAGAAACAGAATGTGGTAGCTTTATCCAGTACTGAAGCTGAATATAGAGCTATGGTTCATGGAGTTTGTGAGCTACTATGGTTGAAAGACTTGCTGCAAGATATTGGAGTCCAAGTTCCAAACCCAATGATGTTATATTGTGACAATAAGGCTGCTATTAGTATTGTTAATAATCCGGTGCAACATGATCAAACTAAGCACATTGAAATTGACAGGTTTTTTGTCAAAGGAAAGCGGAGCAAGGGCTTATCTGCATGCATTTTGTGAGGTCTGGAGACCAAGTAGTAGATGTTTTCACTAATGGTTTGAAAAAAAGAGATTTCCTTCCTATTGTAGGCAAGTTGGGCATGACTAATATCTATGCCTCAACTTGAGGGGGAGTGTTGGATTCTATTAGGAGTTCAATTAGAGTTTGTATTCATGTAAATTTCTATTTCTTGTTACCCAAGTAAGGGTATTTATGTAATAGTGTACTTTCCACTTAATTATAAATAAAGGGTTTGAGATCATTGATCACTAAGCCATTCTACCAATATTGTGTTTATCAATAGTAAGTCATAATTATTTACTTCCTTTTCTGCATCTACCCATCCCTCATTTGTCATTATAGCCAACGGACCTTCCACTCGAATTTTAGAAACTAGTAATGTATCACTCACATTTTCTTTTACTTTATCATCTGTTTTACATGTTGACCAATTTCCATTTAATCTTCTATTTGTTAGTCAACTAAGTCCTTAAACTGTGTTGTGACCTTTACTCCTACATCCTAATTTTTCAGGGCCTTTAAACAAAGATGACTATTGGTGGAGGGTATGAGAAGGACGGTTTGTACTACCTAGACTACACCGCTCCTGCTTGTTCCACTGCTGCTATTTCAACTAGAGAAGTCTTTGCTTTTTAGTGGCTTTGTAGACTAGGACACCTATTCCTTTCCCATTTACAACTATTATTTCCTTCTTTTAAATATTGTCTACGCTGAATTGTGAAGCATATGATTTAGGAAAACACCACCGTGTTTCCTACCCGACTTGGTTTGATAACCATAGTAGTTGATTGTTTGATTTAGTACATTTTGAAATTTGGGGTCCCATGATGTATTTTTTAATTGCCACGGTTTTCAATATTTTGTTACTTTTGTTGATGATTATTCCCGATTGATATGGCTGTACTATTAAAGGATATAACAAATTTTTTGCCTATTTTTTATAACTTGTCAATAAGATTAAAACTTAATTCTCCTTACCTATTAGGATATTTTGGTTTGACAATGCTTTGGAATATGTTCAACATGATATTTCTATTTTGTGAGAATAATGTGATCATTCACCAAACTAGTTGTTTCTACATCCCATAACAAAATAGCGTTGCTGAGCTAAAAAACCATCATCTTCTTTAGGTCACTCATGCCCTCATGTTCCATATGCATGTCCCTAAACAATATTGGTGTGATGGGGTTTTGACTGCTTGTCATCTAATTAATAGGATGCCCTCTGTACTCTAAAATGAATCCCCTTTTTTCAATTGTGTTTCCAACTTTATCCCTATTTCCTGTTCAACCTAGTGTATTTGGGTGTTTCTATTTTGTTAATAATCATTTGGTCACTGACAAACTTTCCCCCGTCAACCAAATGTGTGTTTCTAGGATACTCTCCTACCCAGAAGGGTTATTGGTGCTATAACCCTATCACCTGCCGATAGTTTGTCAGTGCCAATGTGACTTTCTTTGAGGACACATCTTATTTTGTCCGCTCTAGTGGCCCTTAAGACAATCGCTTTTCCCAACCCCCTCTCTCCATCCCGTCTTTTGTTCCTATGCCCCCCCTATAGGTATATTACTGGCAACAAGCAAGGGGCATCACTAGTCCACCAACTACAACTGGTCCTCCACCATCCTTTGCTCCACCGTCCTCCTCGAATGAAGCTCTTGTTGTCTTGTCATCGGATGACTTACCTGTTGCTCTCCGTAAATGTAAACTTTCTTGCACCTTGTGTTCTAATGTCGTTTACCCAGTTGATCGCTTTGTTTCCATATCTTATTTACGCCCTAATATGTATAACCTTATTTCTCTTTCCACTATTACTATTGCTCCTCACCACTCTGTGGCTCTCCAAAACCCTTATTGGAAAGTTGCTATGGGTAGGTAAATGGATGCTTTAACTTCTTGACAAACGTGGACCTTAGTCAACTTGCCTCCTGATAAGGATGTGGTTAAGTGTTGTAGGGTGTTTACAGTCAAGTATCATTCTAATTTCTAACGGCACCATTGAGTGGCTCAAAGCTTGTTTGGTTGCCAAAGGGTGCACTCAAACTTAAAGTGTTGTTTATTTTGAGACTTTCTTTCTTGTGGCTAGATTGAATTTTGTTTGTCTCATTGTATCTCTGGCAGTTAATTTTGATTAGCGACTCCTACATTTGGATATAAAAAATGCTTTCCTATATGGTGATCTTTATGAAGAGTGTACATGGAGCAACCTCTTGGTTGACGTTGCTTAGGGGGAATCGGAACCGGGGTGCAAACTGCATTAAGCTTTCTATGGGTTCAAACAATCACCGAAGGCATGGTTTGAGAAGTTTAGTAGTATGGTCACCACCTATGGATTTCATCAATGTTTTTCAAATCACTTTATATTTGTCCACCATAAAGATGACAAAGTGGTTGTTATGGTTGTATGTGTAGATGACATAATTATCTCTGGAAATGACAAGGCTGGCATTAAAGAGGTGAAGGCTCAACTACAAACTCATTTTAAAACCAAGGACCTTGGGGACCTTCACTACTTTCTTGGGATTGAGATGATTCACAGCAAGAAAGGGATTAGCCTATCCCAACATAAGTATGTATCAGAACTTCTTACTGACACTAGAATGCTTGCTTCAAAACTAGTGGACATCCCATTTGATCCTCACCGGAAGTTTGGAGTCAATGATGGGGAGTTATTTGATGATGTCCATAGTTACAGGAGCCTAGTTGGGAAGCTAATTTATCTCATTGTTAGGAGACCTAATATCACCTTTGTTGTTGGAGTTCTGAGTCAATTTATGCAATCTTCTAGGAAGGCTCATTGGAATGCTGTTGCTCGAGTGCTTCGATATCTTAAGGGTTCTCCCGGCAAGGGGCTAATTTATCACCCCAACAGGCATATGGGTTTAGTAGCCTTTTCTGATGTAGATTGGGTAGGATCTGCCAGTGATCGACATTCTACTATTGAATATTATACTTTTCTTGGAGGTAACCTAGTTGCATGGCGGAGTAAAAAACAGAGTACCATTGCAAGGTCTAGTGCTGAAGCCGAATACAAAGCTATGGCCCACACTGCTGCTGAACTCATGTGACTTAGGTTACTACTTCTTGAGTTGGGTTTCTTATTTAACTTTCCAATGAAGATGCTCTTTGCCAATCAAACTGCTATTTACATTGCAAGTAATCATGTGTTCCATGAGTGAACCATGCATATAGGAGTGGATTGTCACTTCATCTGAGATGCAGTGATGAAGAAGTTGATTGTCACTTCCTTTGTGTCCTCCTCTAATTAGTTAGCAGATATGCTTACCAAAGGGCTATTTACCCCTAGCTTTCGCACTAATTGTACCAAGCTAGGCATGGGTGATTTGTATGCTCCAGCTTGGGGGGGGGGGGCTGTAAAAGATCCTAGTAGCAGTAGCATGGGTATTTTGGTCTTTTTGATTTAGGTAACTAGTAGGGTTTATTTGGAGTATTTAGAGTTGCTAGTCTGCTGTATTAGTGTAGGGCCAGATCTGTAATAATCTTTATTTCCTTTTTTAATTTAAGAAGATAATAGAAAAGGGCCTGCGATTAGGAGAAAAATCAATCTCTAATCTCAGGCCTCTTCTTGCTTGCGACAATATTCTTCTCTCTTCTTAACAATCAGGTTAGTTACAGACATGATTCAAGACTTGCCGCTTCCAAAAACCGAGATCTTGACCAAGCTGGTGAGATCTTGGTCAAGCTATGGTCTTTTTTTGGGCCAACTTGATGGCCCATCTTGGTGGGTTTTAGGGTTCAGGTTGGGCTCAAACTTGGTAGTTAGGCTAATTTAGGCCTTCTGAACATACTGATGGCATTGGATTTGTGAGAAAACAAACCTAAATATGAGTTCTAAGTGGACCCTAGGTGTGAAATCAAAATATTGCAAGATTGAGGAATGCAAGGTTATACAACATGTAATGTAAAACCTTTAAGACTTATAAATGAAAAGTAAGTATATAAAATACATCAAAGAACTTAAATGTCATCAAAATTCCATCCATATGAGTATCACAATCTTGACTCTCGAGAATAGAATAATAAAATTATACAACCATTGGAAGTTCTATGCAAGTCATAACTCATAAGTTCATAAGACAAGCATAGAATGGTTGGTCTTCCTTTGGTGTTGTAGATGTGTTAAGAGTAATTGCCAGTGAAAATCCAGCTGAAATCCACAAAAAATGGGGCAAAAATTGAGAGTTCTAGTGAGATATGGAGAGATAGGCAAGATCTCAAGTGAGATGTGGGAATCTCGCTCTATATCTCATCTCACTGTTGTTAAGAAGATGAGATATAGATCTCAATTGAGCTATATGTCTCGCCCTTCATCTCTTCTCACCTTCTTAAAAAAGCGACATATCTTGTGAGATCTCAAACCATGGTTACTGATTTCTGGGTTCTAAGACATATCTTCATTTTTTTTTTTTTATGTTTTTCCTATAGCTATATATTTGGTGCATCTAGTAGGCAGCTGGTGTTGTATTTTATCTAGCCAATCCTCTTCTGGTTATATCCTTTATTGAGTGTGCCTATTATCTATAGTTTTGATTATATGTCAGTTACTGTGCCTCATTGGAATGGAGCCTCTCTTCAGTGATATGTTATCAAAGGCTTCCATTTCATGGTTATGTGTAGGTTAAGAAACTACCTAAAAGTACAGAATTAGATTAGCACATTTGAACCTTGGTTCCCTAATGGATAAGAAAGTCTAGAATTAATTGATGTGATGAGGAGAAAAAGAATTAGTATTGTTGGATAATTCAAGAGACTAGATCTAAGGGTTAAAAAGCTAAGGAATTGGATGCCTTTAAATTGTGGTATAGGAGAGGGCAGAGTAATTGAACTGTACTGGACGTGGTAGTGGATAAATATCTTAAGAATGATGTGGTGAATGTTAGTAGACTTGAAGCTAGGATTATATTTTTCCAAACTTGTGTTAGAGAAAAGAGGTAGTCAAATTTTCAGTGCTTACACTCCCCAGGTATGATTGGACAAAGTAGTAAGTTGCAATTCTGGGAACACTTGGGAGAGATTAGTGCAAAATATTAGTCAAGGAGCAAAGGTTATTGTTAAATGGTCATGGAGGGATAAATTCTGGAGGATATGAAATTGTACATGGAGGTTATGGATTTCATGAGAGGAATATAGGGGTAATATTTATTGTTTATGATCTGTCCATTTTAAACACCTACATTGAAGGGAGTGGAGTGTCTATTCACCTAAAAGAAGTGGACATCGGAAGAGCCAAACAGAACACATCTTAACTAGAATATCTGATAGATTTTTTGTAAGAGCTGTAAAGTTATCCTGAGGGAGACACAAACAATTCCACATAGATTGGTTTCATGGATATGTGTCTTATCCTGCAAGCTCATATGATAACTGAGCATCCTTGCCCATAATGTAAGGGGTGAAATTGGTAGGAAACTCTTTAGTACGAACTGTTATAACAAACATCAACAAATAAGAATAAAATGAGAAACAAACAAAGACAACACAAAGATTTACTGTGGTTCACATACCAACATGATGGGCTATGTCCATGGTAAAGCTCAAGAACTTTCACTATGTATGGAAGAGGGTTACTCTAGGGACTCTCAAAACACCCAACATGGTGTTAAAAACTCTCTCCTAAAACCATAAGCTGAAAATCCCCAAACTCTCACATGGGCTTTACAATAGAATGTGAGATATATAAATAATACTCTAACCAGGGAGACAGGTTGATCTGTCGGGTTGGTTCAAGCCCTTTGCGTCCATCACATATCTCAGAAAATGGGTCACTTGGGTTGCCACCAAAGTATGTCGGAGTAGGTCCCTTTGAAACCAGGTACAAGAATTCAAGGCATACATAACAAATTGGTCAAACAAGGAAAGTAAAACATGGACGGAGATACCAATTTTATGCAAAATGAGACTAGTAGGGGATGAATGAGGTCCTAGGAGAATTGAAAGAAAGCATCATTCTCCTAAGGAGACCTAGTGGTGGGGCGATGATTCCAAGGAGCCATCAAGGTTCAAAGAGATACTTTCAAGGGTTGATAATGGACTAAGGATGTGAAAGGTCTCAAAAGGTTTAAATCTGAGAGAAATTGAGCTAAGAAGATCGTGATGAATGCAAGAGTGAGGAAACATGGATAACTTTTTAACGACATGAACACCAAAAAGTGGGAAAGAGCCATCTATAAGATAAGTAGAATGAGTGAAGGGAGTGGAGACTCTGTCCATGTGAAATGTGCATTAAAACTTAAAAGAGTGATAATGGAAGAATCATTGTAAGCAAAGAGGAGATCAAGGAGAGATGAAATCATGATTTCTACAGCTTACTTAATGAAACAAATCAAAGATATAATGAATTAGAAGAAGGCACTACACATTGAATCACTTGTTAGAGGTATATACAAAAAATTATGGCTTCTTAGGTAAAACATAACCTAGAAAGATGAACTAGCCAAAAGCTTAGGGATCACTGGCTTATCTTGGTTAACTAAGGTGTTTAATAAGGTAATGTGCATTGAGAAGATGCCAACTGAATGGAAGAGAAACTTTTTGGTTCAATTCTACATAAATGAAGGCAGTATGCAAATTTGCAACAGCTATGTAGACATAAAGAATGAGTCATATTATGAAATTATGGGCTAGGGTTATTAAAATAGACTTTAGAAAAGAGATCACTAATTCGAAGAACCACTATGGTTTTATGTCAAGAAGATATATAATAGATGCTTTCTACCTACTTAGAAGACTTCTGGACATATTTAGATAGCATGATGATCTCCATATGGTGACATTTTTTCTTGGCAGATGACACGACCTTGATGTCTAGTTAGATTTATGGAGATCAACTTTGGAATTAAAAAGTTTTAAGATTAGAAGAATAAAGATGGAGTATATGTTATGTGACTTTAGGGCCTGTTTGGTTACATGAGTCTTGAGATTTCAAATATCTAGAGATTTCAAATCTATAGATTTCAAATCTATGGAGTTATAATTTATAAAATTAGATGTTTGGTTGTAGAATAAAATCTGTGGATTCATCCTAAAATACTATTTGATCGACGTGATTTTTGTGAATGTGCAAATGTATAGCTTTTTTGAAATCTCTGGATTTCACCCCTTACCCATAAATCTACAGATTCACGTTTTTAGTGTAAAAAGGTGAATCTCTAGATTTCATGAATCTAGAGATTTTTACAACCAAACGGGTATAATTCTCAGATTCATGAATCCAGAGATTTCAAATCTCTGGATTCACGTAACCAAACAGGCCCTTAAGGAGTCTAGGACAGATAATGAGGAGGTGAAAGTTGATGAGATTGAGATTTCACAATGATTGTAACAGAATTAAATTAAATTAATTAACTATAAATAATAGAGAGTTGAAGGAAGAGGGAAGAAGTGGTGGAGAAGAAGAGATGGAGGAGGGAAGAGAGAGTTGGCAAGATGCAGCTCTCCCCTTTAACAATGTATTTATTATTGAAAAGTTTCCAAATTAGAGACATCTTCAACAGATTCCTAAATCTGGTTATTAGATCTTCAAATATTACTATGCTAAAATAGATTTATTTGATAATTTATTTGATACCCAAGTAACAAGAGGGGAAGGAAACAAATCTGCTTAAGTATTGCTTGCTAATCAACAACAACAACAACAACAATAAGCCTTGTCCCAACTAAATGGGGTCGGCTACATGGATTCTTGCCCTCCAATCAGTTCTGTTCGAGGCCATGCTAGATACAAGGCCTAAGCTATACATATCCTTTCTTACCACTTCTCCTAAGGTTATCTTAGGTCTACCCTAGCTCTTCTAGTTCCTTCAATATGGATTATATCACTTCTCCATACAGGAGCATTTATAGGTCTCCGTTGAACGTGGCCGTGCCACCTCAAACGACTTTCTCTAAGCTTATCACTTACGGGAGCAACTCTAATATGATCGTTTCTTATCTTATCTATCCTAGTTTTGCCACTCATCCATCTTAGCATCCTCATTTCTGCTACACTGAGTTTATCTATATGATTCTTTTTAACAACCCAACACTCTGCACCGTACATCATAGCTGGTCGAACAACGGTCCTATAAAATTTTCCTTTAAGCTTTAATGGAATACGCCGATCACATAAGACCCCGGACGCACCTCTCCACTTCATCCACCCTATTTTAATTCTTTGGGAAACCTCATCTTCTAAATCACCTCTTTTACTTATGATTGAACCTAGGTACCTAAAACAATCACTCTGAGGAATCTCTTTATCGTCAAGTATCACCACCTCATCATCTGCCCGATCATGACTAAAGTTACAAACTAAATATTCTGTCTTCGATCTACTAAGTTTAAAGCCTTTTGATTCCAAAGCCACTCTCCATGATTTTAATTTGGTATTAATCCCCACTTGGGTCTCATCAATCAACACAATATCATCCGCAAAAAGCATACACCAGGGGACCTCATCTTGAATGTCTTTGGTTAATTCATCCATTACCAGTGCAAATAGATATGGGCTTAAAGTTGACCCTTGATGTAGCTCAAATGTTATCGGGAATTCATTACTTTGTCCCCCCACTGTGTTAACACTAGTCACCGAACCATCATACATATCCTTAACTATATCTATATATTTACTTGCAACACTTCTTTTCTCTAGTACTTGCCAAATTAATGCTCTAGGGACTCTATCATAAGCTTTTTCTAGGTCAATAAATACCATATGAAGATCTTTCCTACATTCTCTTTACCTTTCCATAAGTCTCCTAATTAAGTAAATAGCCTCCGTTGTAGATCTTCCCGGCATAAACCCAAATTGGTTCTCCGTACCTATTGCTTGCTAATCAAGCTACATAAAAATAGAAGGTGCAAAAAATAGAAAGTGATATCATAATTTAATAAATAGGAGGTAAGGAAATAAAATATTATCTAATTCAATATATGGGGGACCCCACATAATGTTGTTACCACTGAAGTGGTAAATCATGCATATCTTAACACTCCCCCTTAAGCTGGAATATACATATTCAAAGGCTACAGCTTGGAATTACAAGAAAATATATTAAAGGCTCCATCATCTTGAACACAAGTGGCAATAGCATACATCGATAACATCGAGCGAACTTCACCTAGGAGATGATCAACAACAACTTAAAAAATCAACATTTAATTCTTCATGTTGAACGACTCATCCAATAAAGAGAACAATTGGCGTTATTGAAGATGAACAGAGTCCATAAGTATAATGGCATCAAAGGCACATAATGCTAGCAGTAGAGAAGAATCTCCACACTAAAGATAAATATTGTAGCTCCAGTGTCCAGACATAAGCTCTTGCAAGAAGGCTAGTAGTAGGTAAAAGGCAATACTGGTTATTGTCAAGGTGTGAAATTTCACTAGTTTTGGTAATCTCGGTACACACTGAGATGGTTGAAATACTGAAATTTCATCAAATTTCGGAATCTTCTTTTAAATTTTGACCCTTAATTTCATTGGGGTTTTTTTTTTGGGTTAGTCTGGCTTGGTTGTGGCCATTAAGCGTAATTTAAGGCTAATAAACACACTAGGAGTGTTATTAGCCTGGAAAATTCTCAGCTATATGCAGGGCGAACCGAAAGCCTGGAACATGAATTAAAAAAAAATCAATGTAAATATGGATATTATGGAAAACAATACTAAGAATTTCATTAAAATGCAACAGCTAATACAAGTAATCGAATTCACTACCCAAGTATATCTAGTTGATCCATCCCTTGGGTCATTGAAAAGTACTCTGAATACCTGACACAAGCAAGCCATGAGGTATAGATGAAGTTGTCCATATAGTTCGTCACTAGCATAACTGGTTGTGCTGGTCTAATGGATATCCAAAGATAGAGTACACACCTGATCCATCTTTATACCCATATGTAGGCATGCTACTACAATCAGCAAATAAGCCACCTATGCTCCACCATATCCATATCCATAGCCATAAGCCTTGTATGGTACAACCCTTTGGAATTTTCAAAATTTCAGTGTAATTTCTAAAATTTGACCGAAATTTCAGAAAAATTACCGAAATTTCACCGGAATCTGAAACTTTTTTATTTCTGTGGAAATTTTGTTTCGTCTAGTACTGAGATGGCGAAATCTCACCTAGTTTCACCAAATTGCAATACCTTGGTTACTATAGACCAAGTGAT
The DNA here is from genome assembly GCF_041222555.1 of Hakea prostrata. NCBI lineage: Eukaryota > Viridiplantae > Streptophyta > Magnoliopsida > Proteales > Proteaceae > Hakea > Hakea prostrata. The sequence continues at coordinate 26,634,216 of NC_142608.1, read as the reverse complement.
GTAACTAGGGTCGGGCCCCCTGGATTTAGATCCCAAAAACCAGACACAAAAGGCCCATCTTAAAGCTGTCCGAACACCCCAGGGCTCAATATCCTTTACCTTTTAGGGTTGAATAGGGCTCTGGTTAGAATCCCCTCAATCCAAAGGTCATGGATCTATCGTTATTGTTTTATTTAGATTATTATTTGGTGAGTTGTGATAGAGTCCTAGTCTAGTCAAGAGTCCAAGTTGGAATCTGATTTAAAAAGATTCCTTACGGATAGTTACCTATTTAATTTTACAATAGCATTAGGAGATTCCTTTTAATTGGTATTGAGTTGTAAAGGGAATGGATTCCCTAGTTAGAGTCCAAGTCTACTTAATTAGTTTCTTAACTAGAGTCCAAATTGATTCTTAAGTAAGTTTTAATTTGTAAGGCTATAACTAGCCCTCTCGGTATTAAATGAAACAGTTTTAATTTGTAAGGCTATAACTAGCCCTCTCGGTATTAAATGAAACAGGTTGGAATTATAGAATAAATTAGAGGCTTGGACGGTGGGGAAGGAAACCCTTGTGGCCTGAGCTGAGAGTGTTCTTTGTGCAAGTTCAGCAAATTTCAGCAAGCTTCTTCATTTTCCCTTCCTTGCGGCAGCCTCCATTAAGTCTTCTACAGATTCCAGCATTGTCTCTTACCTTGATGGTTATCTCCTTCAACTCCAGTACATACAGCAGCAACCCCTGCCAAGTAAGTGCAATCCCAGCCCCTCTCCTCCCCTTCCTGAACCTGCGAATGACCAAGAAATACTCCATCCTCAAGTCTTCCCAGCCCCCCAAGATCCATCGCAGCCCTATCCCCTACCCCCACAGCCCCTCCCCAGTCCCCCATTCCCACCTGCGACAGCAACCCCTCCTTCCCCTCTTCTCCTTTCCCCTTGCGGCCTCAAAATTCCCTTCCCCCTTTTTCCTTTTTCTTGTGACACCCCTTTCCCCAGTTTCTGTTCTCCCCCCTTCTTGCGACAACAAAAACAGAAAAGAAAAAAAAGAAAAAAGAAATAAAAGAAGAGGAAAAAAAAAATCCAAGGAAGAAAAGAAAGAAAAAAGAAAAGGAGGAAATAAAAATGAAAAAGAAGAAGAGAAAGAAGAAAGAGGATCTTGGAAAGATCCAAGATTCTTCGAGATTCAGTTAAATTTCCTTACCCTTTTTGCATCCCCATTCCATTTGAATTTGGACCCTTTATTAAAATCCTCAAGTTCTTTCCTTCCATTTATCTCTGAATACTTGACTAAACTTCTCCCCCTTCCCATTCCCTTTGGGCATATCCCACCCTACCTTTATTAATCCAAAATTTCCCTAATCCATTCCCTAGGATCTTTAGGCATTCCCACAACCAAAGAAACCTCATCTATTACCCTTTTCACCCACTTAAGCCGTTCCATAGGGTTTCCAATAAGTTTTAGGTATCCCACGGTATACCCAAACCATCCCATGAACAAACACAACCTTATTATTAGTCCAAACTTGTGCTGGTTCTTATTGAAGAGGGTCCTGGAAGAACTAATCCAGACTCTGGGTTACATCATTGAGTAGGTAGGTAAAAGCAGTATGGGTTACTGTGGACCAAGGAGGTAGGTAAAAAGTAGTATGAGTTATTGTAGACTAAGTAGGTAGGTAAAAGGTAGTATATGTTACTATGGAGTAAGTAGGTAGATAAAAGGCATTATGGGTTACTGCGGACCAAGTAGGTTGGTAAAAGGACAATATAGTTACTATGGACCAAGTAGGTAGATAAAAGGCAGTATGGGTTACTGTGGAGCAAGTAGGTAGATAAAAGGTAGTATGAGTTACTATGAACCAATTAGGTAGGTAAAAGGCATTATAGGTTACTACGGACCAAGTAGTAGGTAAAATGATAGTATGGGTAGATATTGTTGCTGTAGAATGCCATATTCAAATAAAAGCCTTGAGTAGATAGGTTAAGTCTTTCAATCTCTCCCTCATGTGTAGCATTCATTACACATGAAGAAATAATAACAACCAATTACCAACATCCCAAAGTCTACCAAGGAATTGGTTGGGTACTTGAAGGAACCATGTTACTTGAAACCAAATCCAAGAGCCTCCCAGTTATTATAGTAGAAAAGTTTGAACCTCCAGCATCAACTCAAACTGGGCAATAGAAAAAGTAGTACTGATAACATAACAACAGTAAAACATGTAGCAGTAAGGGACCACCAACCAATTTTAAGTTAGCAAATGCATCAGACAGAGAGTCAATAGCCAGTAGCATATCCCGAAGATCCAAAGAACGGCAAATTAAATCAGAGAAACTTATTGAACCAGCAACAACAATGTTGTAGTAGCAGTAAGAGAAGGTCTTATTTTGTTGATATAGGACAGCAAGTAACCTACACAGTAGTAGCGCTTATTGTTCAGAATCAGCTCTAAGTAATGACAATCACAAAGCAACCCTATTTACCAGAAGAATCACACAATTGAAGTTGATTCTTGTAGACAAAGTAACTGTACCATTAAGAATTTTTTCCAAACATTTGTAGTACTAGAGACTAGAATTTGAAGCAATAGGAAGGAATACTGCATCAACAGAATTTTTCAGAGCAGAAAAATTCAATAAAACAGGTCAGTAGTATTATCTTGCAGCAGAATCTGATACGACACCAGCAGAATTTTTTTTAGACCATATAGACTCAATGAAGCAGTGGCAGCAGCAATCTAGGCAATGGCAGAAATGGTACTCACAAAATAATCAGAAACTCTAGAATACCTCAACGATAGTGTATTAGTGATTGCAGAAAATTCACATAAGGTTACCAGGAAAAACAACTGTGCAGGGGTCTTCGGCATTGCAGATCAGAATTCATCAGTTGCGATTCATCACTTAAATTCATCAATCTAAATCAAAACCCTAGTTCTTCTATATGAGCTAGGGTTTCCCCACCAACAAGAAAACCTTGAAACAACTCTCAAACCGGCATTGTTTATAATTTCAAAATAGGATCTGCTGATATCGCTCTGATATAATGTAATAGAATTAAATTAAAACATATAATAATAGAGAGCTAAAGTAAGAGAGAGGAAGTGTTAGAGGAGAAGAAGAGATGGAGGGAATGGAGAATTGTGCAATATGCAGCTCTCCCCCTCAACAGTTTATTTATTATTGAAAATATTCCAAATTAGAGAGATCTTCAATATATCCCTAAATCTGGTTACAAGATCTTCAAATATTTCCATCCCAAAATAGACTTGATACCCAAGTAACGAGAAGGAAAGGAAACAAATTTCACTAAGTATTGTTTGCTAACTAAGCTACATAAAAATAGAAAGTGCAAAATTAGAAAATAATATCCTAATCTAATAAATAGGTAAGGAAATAAAGTAAAATCTAATCCAATCTATGGTGGACCCCACATAATGTGGTTACTACTGAAGTGGTCAATCATGCATATCTTAACATTGATTCTTTTAAGTATGTCTAACATCAATGATCAATTTATTATAAAAAAAAAAAAAGGTGATATAGAAATGATGTTTCATAGATATTTAAATTAGGACGGATGAAGTATGGAGGTCCACTCGGAGTGTTTTGTGATAGATAGATTCTTTTAAAGCTTATAGGAAAATTTTACACGACAGTTGTAAGTCCAGCTACTGTGTATGGTACACAGTGTTGGGCAGCTAAGAAGTGCTATATAGATAAGCTAAGTGAATTGGAGATGAGGATATGAGATGGACAAAACCATGAAGTGTAAAAGACTGATCATATTAGTGCTGGTTGGGACTTGGGAATAGCCCTGACTTCTTGTAGGTTTCTCTCGCATTTCAAGAAATGTTCATTGTTTTAGTTTCGCAGCTCCATGGCTTTGTAAGTGGGGGCAGTAAAGTATCAGTCTCTATTGTATAATACCAATACAATACCGACATCCAATATGGTACGATATACAATAGTCAAACAAACAATTACAAGCATTTTTTTTATGCTTTAATATTGCTAATACAAAATTCGATTCAGTTGGTATGTAACGCTAATACTTTCCGAAACAATACACTTGTTACGTATTGAGATGTGTTGGCCAATACAACTCAATACATTATGTGCCAATGTACCTCAATATGCTCAATACATTTAAGCATATTGAGCCCTTCTTTTCCATGGAAAATGAAGCAACTAGCCTTTGTAGGAACAAAAAGCAGACTGCTCACCCTAGGAAAAGCATCAAATGTCCGCTTCTAGCTAGTCTTTTCCACAAATCTTGTTAGGACTTTGATGTTAAATTTAAAAATGGTTGAAATAGTGGTGAAGCTTCATCATTTGTATCATTCAAGTCACCTAATCTTCTAAGTGGCTTTTGGGAAGAAGATTAAAAACCTTTTTTTTCCTTGAAATCTTGTTTTAGTCCAGGTTTTTGCTATTACTTCGTGCATTTAGGTGACACTAAGCATGTAGATGCATCGATGTTGAACTTTTGCAAGATATTGAGTTCAACCCCACGCTTCTTCCCCTCCCCTTTTTCCCCCACACAAAAAATAAAGAGAAGAAAAAAATAAAAGAAAAATTCATTTGTCAAGCTATGTCCCCCCTTTTGTCTTCCCAAAATCAACTCCAGTACTTGTGGGAAAAAGTGTGCACCACATCTACATCTGATCAATGACATTCATTCTTATATACTATTTCTTTTGGTGTTTATGCATGGTAGAGTGACTATATATTAGTTGTTGCTATTGACCATTTCTGTGTATCTTGGAATTCTATACAGAATGATATGTATCTTTGGTACATTATGGTACAATACAATACAATACACTCAATACCAAGTCTCTTAATATCAGCTGATCAATACGATACCTGATACAGATACTTTAAACCTTGCTTTTAAGAGGTATTATAGTGGTCAGGAGTCTGTTGCCAATTGTCATGTGACATGGCATATCAGCACAATTACCATCAAATAGCGATTCTCCAATATGAACAAATTCAGAACTTGCTTCTCTCTACCTAATTTAGTTGGCGTTGGTAAATTCAGCACAAAGATTAAACCAGTCTTAGCTTATAAAGAAAAGGAGCCAACTCACTAAAACATTGCATCTCTCACCTCAGCTCGGAGAGAGTGAGAGAGATGGTGGTACTTTGGGCTCGGGACGTGCTTCAGAGGTTTGAACTTGAAGGAATGAGATATGGCTAAATAAATAGCTTGAGGTTGTATCAATCTCTAAATATGATTCATGCATTTGGATTTTGCCTTCAAATGAAGTGTTTTCTCCCAGATACTTTATGTTGGCTCAATATCATATGTTAGCTTCTTACTGATCCCTACCTGATTGTAGACTCATATTGAAGACCTTACCTTTCTCTTTATCTGTGTTTGGGCTAGGATTTTTCTTTTTCTCGTGTGGGATTCTTTTTTTTTTTTGCGGAGGGGGGGGGGGCAAGGGTTGGTAGGAGATGGCATGGTGGGAGAGATAGTGACACGAGATGAGAGTCGAGAGGAGAGAGATGTCGACACGAAATCTAGCCATCTTGCGAGATCTCGCCAAGAGGTGGTCCAACCACCAGTTTAGGGGGTTTTAAAACCCCTTATCTAGCTCAAGAGAGGCATATATCGCCTCTCTCTTGCTGCAACCTTCAAATTGGCAGAAAAAGTGATTTTTTGCCGGAATTTATTAGGGATTCAACTTCTAATTTGCAATAGCAGATTATTATCATTCAAGTCTATTTCAACTAGATCATCAACAAAGGTAAGATTTTCTCCCAAATTTGAAATCTTTCAAATAGAATGCTCTACAATGGGTGTGTGAGTGTAGTATAAATATATGTTGGTTTACTAGCTTTGATCTATACTTTCATGAAAACAAATTTAATTTTCTGTTATTAATTTATTTTTTGAATTTTTGTATTTAAAAAATATATTATCTAAAAAATTAAAATAAAAAAATTATAAAATAATACTTATGATATGAATGTGATTATCACTTATGTTGAGAGGGCTACAATCCCGTGTATTCATATTTTGATTATCATGCTTGCTGTATTTATTTTTATTAAAAAAAAATTCTTATTATTTTTTTTAAATGATGCTTATATTATGTAGTTTATTTTAAAAATACAAACATGTTTGTTTGAGCATTGTATATATGTTATCTTAGAACAAAGTGTGTGTTTTGTTGTTTTATAAATTGTTTTTAAATGTTTTTATTTATCTAAAAATTATTCTAATGATTATTTGGGAACATTCATGTATGTATTTCAGTGTTGTAGACTTGTATCTTAAATGGAAACTAGTGGGAGTAGTGGCATTGGCATTGGCAATGGGACTCAGGACATTGCTTGGCAACATGGGGAACCACTAACTGTCGACAAGAAAAAATCCCGATGCAAGTATTACCTCAAGACCTTGAATTCTGGTGATTCAACCAGATTAAAGCAACATTTGGCTGGTGGCTACAAAGATGTTTCCAAGTGTCTCAAGGTTCCTTGTGAAGTGCAAAAAGCAATTGCAACAACTTTAAAGGGAGGGAGACAAAGAAAGGAGGAAATGGCACAAAAGCAAAGGAAATTTGAGGATACAGTGCTGGCTTGACCTTTTGTTGATGTTGATGAGGAGTCAGACGACGATGAGGAGAGGAGGGTTATGGGTATTGAGTCACAGGCCGAGTGGAGACAGATAAAGGCTGCAATGGAAGCTAGCAGACAGTCCTTAAATTTTGAGAATGTGAGGCAATATGAACAGACAAGAGGAGCAGGTGGTTCGGGGTCAAGGGCATCCATGCCACTTAGATATAGTTTTCATGGAAATGAGAGGACCGAAAGGAGGAGGAAGACTAGACATTATGATGCCACATTTGACCAAGACCCCTCCCTCTTCAAGCATCAAGACACCTATTAAAGAAGCATTCCATATATGTTTGCTGGAGGTAAAGAAGGCAGTTGGGAGGAGGAAACTAGGTTGGCAATTAGCAAATTCATGCTCTACAACAACGTTGCAGCCAATGTAGCCAAAACACCATACTATCAGGGGATGATCAATGCAGTTGCTAGGGCAGGTGTAAGGGTTCAAGTCCCAACACCTTGAGAAGTAATGAATAAATATTTACCAAAGGTGAAGCAGGAGGTGGAGGAATAGATTGGTTTATTGAAGGAAAGATGGACTACATATGGTGTTACCGTGATGGCTGATGGATGTACTGGTCCTACTAGACAGTCGTTCATTAATTTTATGTTGAGCTGTAATGGAAAGACATCCTTCCTTAAGTTAGTGGATACCTTAGATAAAATCAAAGATGCTGACTACCTTTACAAGCTTCTTAGGTAGGTGGTCCTTGAGGTAGGGCCAAACAATATTGTCCAAATTGTCACAGATAACGGTGCTAACTTCAAAAAAGTTGGTGAAAGGTTGATGAAGAAGAACAACAGGATCCGTCTCTTTTGGACACCATGTGCAGCACACTCAATTGATCTATGTTGAAGGACTTGGGGAAAAGAAAATCAATCAGTGTTGTGGTTGACAGGGCTAGAAGGGTAAGTAATTTTATTTATAACCATGGTTATGTGTTGAAGATGATGAGGAACCACTGTAAGGGTGATCTAGTCAGACCTGGATTGACTAGATTTGCCACCAACTATATAGCTCTGAAAAGCTTCTAAAAGAAAGTGGTGGGTCTACGGCACATGTTTGCAAGTGAGGAGTTGTTTAATTGGCGTGGATCTAGCCATCCTGATGTAGTAGTAGTCCAACAAACCATTGGTGATGATTCTTTTTGGAGGCAGTTGAATAGGACAATGGGCATTTTAGAGTCTATTGTGTTTGTTTTAAGGATGGTGGACTTGGAGAAGAAGCCTACAATGTCCCACATATATACTACCCTCCAACAAATGAAAGAGTTGGTTAGAGCTGCTGCCCCTGGCTCCTTCTAATCCTACGAGAGGATCATCGATGATAGATGGGAGACGCACTTAATGCATCCTTTGCACTTGGCTGACGAGTCACTTTTAAATCTTTAAGTTTTTGTTGTATACTTTAATTTACATTGTTAATTTGTTATAAGTTATAACTTATAATTATAAACGAGTAAACAACCAAATGACTAACCAAATTTTTTATTTCCACAATACAAGCTTACTATCTCAACCCAAAGTACCATTACAAGAATAATCTGAGGCTTAATGTAAGGTTGATGAATGCGGTGCAAGACGTGGTGGAGAAGCATGTGTCAAATCCCGTCATGTAAGGGACAATTAATGGAAAGGTGAGAACTTATTCAATTGTTTCTTTAACTTCTTGCATTAGTGCATATACAGTAGTAAAAATACAATAATTGAAGAATTGGTGTATAGATCAGGGAGTTTAGGGATGCCTCTAGGAGTTTTGGAAAGCCTTCTGCAGTTGCAACTAGGCAAAAAAAAAAAAAAATAAAATAAAATCCTGGTAAATAGTCCATTACTATAAGTCTATAACTCTATAAGTGATAAGTGATAACTGATAAGTTATATAAGTATTAAGATTTACTTGCCTAATGCATTCTTATATTTGGTTATGCAGTTGGCTAGTGGGTGCCATATAGAACTAGTTCGCCAAATCTCAGGGACATAGCAATTAAAGTACTCTCACAGATTTGCTCATCCTTTGGTTACGAGAGGAACTAGAGCACCTTCTCGCTCATCCATAGTAAGGTATGGAACAGATTAGGGAGTAAGAGGCTCGAGGACTTAGTGTATGTGCATTACAACAAGAGATTGAGAGTAGGGCACATACAAGATGATACAGATGACGAAAATCAAGAACCGATTGAGTTGACTGATATATTCCATGAGTCCCCCCGTAGAGGATGAGGAAGATGATGTCATATATCAGTGGGTTAGGGATTGAGGTGGCCCAGTGTTGGATGGGCTAGGAGGGTAGCTGGATCCTACCATTGTTGTTGCTATGGGCCCAGATGTTGTGGTTGACCACGTGTCTTCTGATGAGGGTTAAGCTATTGTAGTAGCATCAGTAGGACGAAGTGTACCATTTGTGGAGCTACCTGGTCGACTTGAAACAACTGCGGTGACGTCTAGTCATGGGAGTTCAAATGATGCCGATGATACCAGAGAGCCAAGTGGCCCAAGTTATCCATTAAGTCATGGAGGCAGTTAGGCCTGATGGTGTTACGGTGGAAGTCAGGGTCAACAAAGGGAGTCACCTCCACCAGGTCCGAGTCATCTGACATATGCGAGCCACAATTCCCTTATCCCTCGAACTTATACTAGGAGTAGGAAGAGCAGATCAAACCAGGGGCAAACAAATGATGATGCGAGCATGTAGGATCTTGAATTGAACATGGGAAGCATGAACCTAGATCATGGTCACAATGGTTCATAACAACAAAGTTTGGATAGTTGACAGTCATCGGGGTACCTATACGGGGATCCCAGAACTGGGTCAGATTACACTAGGTATTCTTATAGGATCATGCTATTCCTTAAGACCCTGCACTTGGAGAGTACACATATGGGAGTGAAGGTGGGTTGTTAACCCGTACCCATATATTCAATAGCAACATAAACAACAACAATAGCAATGGCTCTTTCACCCACCCATGATTGACGGTTATCCCAGAGTGCTATTCCTTTAGTATTCTGACGTGGAGACATATCGGTTCCATATAAACCGATATGTGACATACTAAAGTGATGAGTTGACTTGGGAGTCATATGTGGCCACCGTTCAGAATCAATTGATGCAGAATGTTGAGTGATACTCTTGCTATCTTGTAGTCTTGTAAGTTGTAACTTTGTAAGTTGTAAATTGTAATCTTGTTACTCTTGTACTCTTGTGATTGTGAACTTATGGATTATGATTTATAACTTACTAAAAGTCTAAAACTTCTTATGGTTGTAAAATTTTGAAGGCATTTAAGTTATTTGATAGTTTGATGTGTAATGTTAATGTATTTGATACTTGATATTTGATAGTTGATAACTTGAATTACTTGATATCTCTACATTACATGTTGTCTAACCTTGTGTTTCACAGCATTTTGGTTTTACGCATAGGGTTGACTTAGAAGACATACTTAGGGTTATTTTCTCCCAAATCTAAGGTCACCAATGTGTTCAAAAAGCTTTAAATAGGTTAAATACCAAGTTTCAGCCCAACCGGGGACCTAAAACCCATCGAGATGGGCCACTGAGATTTCGCCAGAATTTTGGTAGATCTCGACCGAGATCTCGCCATCTTGGTCAAGATCTCGCTATTTTAGAGTGACGAGATCTCGCTCAAGAGCGAGATCTCTCACCATGGGAGATGGAAGGAGGAGCAGTTGTCACAAAATTCAGTATAACACAGTGACATTGTATTCTGTGTCAATGAATTAATGTACTACAGGAATGAGTATACTTAGGACAAAGTCCTTCCAAAGAGAAGCTATGGATTTCTTGCATGTTTTATGTTTTTTGGAATCATTTATCTTGTTAAACTTGGTTAGATCTATTGCATGTTCGCATATAATTTGAGTTTGTGTTTTTTTTTCTTTCTTTAAAATAGACAATATTTTGTACTTAGGATTGTGTATTACATGCTTGCCAAAGTCCTGCAACTTATTACCACTGATATCCTTGCATTTGTTCTTGCTTCTTGCATTTCAGAGAGATTATTCAGGTAGAACTGAAGGCACACAAGTCAGTAGTTAATGAAATGTCATGGTTGAACATTACCTCTATATGCATTTCATGACTGTAATCATCATGAAATGCCTATACATCAGGGCTCTAACACTTATACTTTATATTCCAGCTTCCATTTCTCTTGGGAGTACCCATCTTGGAGAAACTTGCTCCGTCCTTGGCCAACTTTTTTGTTGGTCAAACTGGTTGTCAGCTGTTCCTTACAGATGGTGTTCCCAGCAGACAACCTCTTCTTCTAAGAATGGCATCTGACTGCGAGGATGGGAAGTTTATGTAAGTCCAGGCATTCCAGTTGATTTTATACTTGTTGGAATAGTTGTCAAGGTGCTAGGTGTCCAAGGCATTCAAGCTCCTGCTTAAGCACTTAAGGATCACCTGATTGGTGCTTAAGGTGTACAAGTGAATTTTATTCATTAGTAATTATCCAATATAAAGATATATAAAACAGATTATGAATCTAAGCTGTTAAAGACTTAATTCACAGATTTACAATTCACAACATGATGGCATATAAGATATAAACATAAAGAAGAAATGGGATGTTGAAGACTTGAATCATTGATTTACAATCCACAACATGACGGCATATAAAACAGAATTATAAACATAAAAGGAAAAGGGGCTCTTAAAGACTTGAATTACTGATTTACAATTGACAACATGATGACATATAAAACAGAGTTAAATATAGAGGAAAATGCTGTTAAAGACTTAAAACAAATCTTGTTTTTTTTTTATTGATTCAATCCATTTAACTCAAATTTATTCAATTATTTTTGAAGTGTTTAATGAATAATAGGTTTGTTCCCTTATTCCATAGTGTACAAAGTTCATATGAGTTTACCAATAAAAAGTGAGTAAATAGAAATACACATAGAAATAAAAGAAAATAATTAAAAGAATGTATAAATTAAGAAATTAGTTTCCACTGGAAAAAAATGTTCTCCTTTGGTTTAGGGTGTACCAAGGTGTTGCTTAGGACTCGAACAACACTTTACTAACAAAAGAGGACATTTTTTGGCTAAATAAAAACTGTACGACCACTTTGTACCTCAAAAAACCAATTTGTCTCCTAATTGATGCTTTAACATCTGTGTGTTTTGTTTCACATTTGAAGAGCTCATTATTTGTTTTTGTTGCTTTTCAGATCTTCTCTTGCTGCATTCAGATGTCGTATTGTTTATGCCAATGTCTCTTATGACCGTATCCTTTGCAGAATGTGTTTGTAATTAATTTACAACATAATATTTGGGAGTTAATACTGAATGTTTACTTTCAAGACACCAAAAAAGAGGAGGGAAAAAAGCTCCTGGTTCAAATGTAGAGTTGTTCTTTCTTCCAATCATTTGTAAATTTGTTCCTTTAAATATCTTCAGATATGGTTGGTTGGCGCACATCCTCTATCAGAAGGGAGGCAGAGCTTGTTAAGGTGATTATAGATTTGCTTTTGAATTGCTTGATTTGGAATTTCAGAAGTGATGAAATCATATGCATTGACCATATGCGGCGGGTGAAATAACTCTCCTCTCTTTGATATCTCTTCAGTGGTGTGGGTGGGGAAATTTTTTGGGGAATCTCTTAATTTGAGCTTCATATGTGAACTTTGCTAACTCTTATTCTACCCTCAGATGTGTCTCACTTGGGAACTGTTGTAAGATATGTCAAGCATGACTTTTGTTAATGAGGGCATATCCAGCAAAATTAAAGCATCTTAATGATGGAGTTAGAAGATTGATTGCTTATTGGTTTTCCCTATTAGATTGGATGCATCAGGTAGCATATTACCCTCTTGAGAACGAGGACCAGTTCTCTGGTTCTTGTTTTGAAAATGAATTAGTGTCTTCCTCGACTTGTAGAATTTTTTATCATGAACATATAAGAATACAAGAATTTCAGAAACTGTTATGTTTTGCTGATAGTTTTGGAGTACTAAGAGTTGTAATGCTTCTTCAAACTTTGAGCTAGGAAGAATGACGTTCCAACCAAAATAATTAAATACAAATTTTTTTTTTTTTTCTTCCTCTCTAGCATACAAACGTCTAATTTTCCCTCTCCACTTCATTTCTTTCCCCACAAGGCAGCCCCCTCAACGTTCACTGGATGGTTACAAGCATGTTGTAGATGTGGAATACTGTCCACCTGTATCATATGATGGTGCCCAATTTCCACGGGAAGCGGCGAAAGCCAAAGATGCAGCACAAAGTGGACTGAACAGTCAAAGCACAGAAGAATACTTTGATATCATTGAAGGTAAGCGCTTGTCTTAGTAGAAATTTTATATTGAAAATTTCTGTATCTTTGGATCCTATTTCAGTGGTATTGAGGATGATATATTTTGACAGAGGAAATGATCCATGGACTACAGAGAGTAGGGTGGAAGAAAGTTGATGTCAGCTTTCATTCAGCATTTTTGCCCTTCTTTGCCCACAACAACATTCATGTATTGCTCCACTCTGTTTGGTATTTGTGTTCTGCTCTTTGTCTCAGATGTTTTCTTGAATTATTGATCAAATTGTGATTGTCGATTCAGGTGAAAAATGAATGGCTTCATAATGCTGGTGCTGGAGTGGTAGCTCATGTTACTGACACCTTAAAGCAACAAGAGTCTTCTACACTTAGCACTGCTAGCTTATAGCAGTGAATTTGATTTTTATTACATTTCAGCTCTTGCTTCAATTATTAACACAAATTATGTGACATATTTACATGTTATTATTGATTTGGTCTCAAAATTTCTTCCTCTTCCAAGTGTTGGTTTTTTGTCCCTTGGAAAGTTGTTCATTTTCCCTCCTCCCAATTGAAGCTGGGAGTTTATATTCACATCCACTTTAATGGCATCGACAGTATTTGACATTTCTGAATTCCAGGATTCTCTAAGATCTATGTGATAGGAAATTTGTCTTAATTTTATTATCCTATTCAATACAACAGCTGAGCTAATATGGATAAATTATCTCACATGATTTATTTCCAAGCCAACTTTCTACAGATCTACAATTAACACCTTGATGTTTGCAGGAAACATCCAATGCATTAGATAAAACGTTAGTTTCAACAAAAAGAGATTGATCCTATGCCAACCCTCTTGAGATTTATTTAAGTTCAAATCACAAGCTCCAAACCGTGAGTCCAAACTTCCACTCAGTGGAAGCCTTTGATCAATGCCTACTGCAAGCTTCTTAAGATCCTCTGGCTTTCGGTGCTAATACAGTGACAGTACCATTAAAGGTTATAATAGCTTGATAAAAAAACGGCAGTGAGAGGTGCCTAGAAAGTGACATTATGGTCTAGCAAACCAGACATATTTATAAACAGAAAAGGAGAGAAACGGTTGCCACAAAGTTTCATCTTCACATTTGCAAGAAGGCAGTAAGGATCTGTAGCTGATACCCCATTCAGACTCTTCATAAAACTAACTTCCAGAGCATTTTCCATATTCTCAAGCTCTGCATCCAGGCTGACAATAAACACAATCACTGTATTTGGAAGTTGACTACAATTCTGTTAGTAAGGTCTTGTCAACAGCGATATACTGTCAGGAAGAAGCTCACTCACTGTCCAAGCAATTTACCCCGACCCTATGATTTGTGGCTTCCCCCCTCTCTCCAGTGATTTTCTTAGAAACACCTCTTGTGGTGAACCTAAGGTTTTTGGTTTGAGAAGGTGGAATTGTATACATGGAACTTTAAGAAGCCTAGTATGACTTGGTACCATTAACTGAAGGAGCAACACTTGAAGCTCATTAGGTCTTCATCTTCCATGAAAAGTATTCTATTTCAATCCATTTGTTTTTCCAGTTATGCATTAGGACGCCAGTGGGGTCGTCAAACCCAATAGGAAGAACCACTATCTTGAGAAGCAGGAACACTAAGGCTCTCGCTGATTATGCATATTCCTGTTGGATAAAATTAATGCATGTTTCATATTTTGAATTAACTAATGAAAGGGATCCGAATGAATCTACTTCTATTGCTCATTTGGATAATTGGATGTTCCCCCTCCCCTATATTAGACATCATTGAGACGCTATGGAAATAATATGAAGGGATAATTACTGTTGCCCCCTTGTACTTTGATTTTATTACTATTTTATCCCCTGTACTTTTTAAAATTACTATTCCAACCTTTAACTTTATCAACAATTACTAATGCCCCCCTACCGTTAAGCTCCGTCGTTTACTGATCTCTGTGGCATCTATATATTTTTCAAAATCTCAAAAATAACCCTGCAATTATCTTTTTACTTATTTTCTCTTTTTTCAAGTTATAATACTACACTTAATAGGAAAAAATTAACTTTAATTTCACATTTCTTTTTTAAAAAGAAATCACCAAATAAAGGAAAGATGTGATTTTTTTTTCCTCTAAAAATAAATTACCAAATAAAGGAAAGATGTAATTAAATAGAAACTAACATATTAAGAAATATCAAATTTAATTCAAAGCTGAAAATTAAAAATCACCTAATATATGCTGATCATTATGTATATTACCAAATTTTCTATCAATTAGATCTTATATGCTAATTTGTTTGTTAAACTTCTATCATGGTGATTATGAAAAATTTAAGTGGAATGTTAAAGTTTCAACAATCATAAGTATGTGGGCCCATCAAATCCAAAATTAATTCTAAAATATAAGATTTTAAGGATATAATTGACATACAATATAATTTCTATAAATGAGAATAATGCTATATTTTTTACTTCTTAATTTTAAAGGCAAAATAGACATTTTATATTTGATGTTAACAGCCACTTAACACCTTTAGAAGTGAGGGGGGCAATAGTAATTATCTCTAATATGAATTATCTCAAAGGACTCATCCCATGGATCCCTATTTGATGGGTTAGTAAATCTTACCAAGTAATCTACTAGTTCTAAGGTGCCACATCGGTTAAAAGCAACAGATACTTGGTTGAAAACTTTAGAACCAACAACTATATTTTCCTGTTGTAGTGAAGTTGATAATGGCTATTAAACTTACTGATCCTCTCTCAATGACACGGGGAGAGAGAACAAGGTCACATCACCTATGGGGTTTTTAAACATGCTCTAAGCCATTAGTAAACATCGTTGCGCTATTATAAACTATGCTCCCTTGAATGCTGAAACTATTTTGTTGGACAACATTTTAATTTATTTAATCTTCCAAATTTTCAATTGTTGCTGTACAAAATTGGTTGCAACTCAATCTATTTAGGGCTTCAAGAGTCAAGCGGATTCTAATTTAAATGCTTATTCAAATCATTCAAATTGAGAAGATCAAAGTCATGTTGAAAGGTTCTATACCGAAATACGACAACATCCAAATAACACTAAAAACATGCACCACCATTCTAGTTTTCTGTCAGGTACTTTTTCTACCGAAACCTAAGATATTAAAAATCCACACTGAAAAATTCATAACCCAAATCCCAAGAATTCAAAACATAGACTGCCAAAGATAAATATAAGTTATTCATCCCAAAGAAATAAGAGATAACATCCAGATATAGATAGTAAAAAAATTAAAAAAAATTAAAGCATCAGTTAATAGTGTACATGATTAAATGACAAATCATTATGCACTCAAAAAACCCATTTTTTGCTTTTAAGAAGCAAACGCAACAATTATAAATGTTTTTTGAAATAAAAATATTCATAAATTTGAATTTATGATGCAAAAAATATACAAAATAAAATGATTTATGGCTGACTTTCTTGCTTCTTGAAGCGAAAACTTAATTAGATATGATTGGTAATTAACATTTAAAATAAGCGAAAACCCACTTGAACCTCAAGGGGTTGCTTACTCCAGAAAAAACAGCGCCTTATAGAATGAGATGAGTTTTGAGTTCCATCAAAACCAGAGAACAAAGCCTCACCCTATACTTGAATTATATGCGAGTGTGTATGTAATAACTATCTCTTAAAGATGTACTCAAGATCTCCATTTCACATTATCCTTAGGAGAACATATATATTTCTCCATCATAGTAGAGGTCGTGGGGTCTATGTAAAATTTATTGTAGGTCCCATTTTAAAACTATTTTATCCATTATGTGATATAGGTTTATTCTTATTGTAAGGCAAAGAAGTGTGAAAAAACATGTAGTCTTCAAATAGGAAAATAATCAACTATCTCCAATAGAGAAATGGTCTAGATTCGTCAAAATACGTGTAAATTAACTTGACAAATAATGCATAGCATTGAGCTGTCTACGGTCAGGATTTAAAGTTGTGATCGAGATCACCCGTTTTGTATTTTTTTTTGTTACAATCGATGTAGTTCAAAAAGTAAAAAAGAAAAACAAAACAAAACAAAATGAGGGGTCAAGATTGAAACTCAGCCACAAGCTTTGATCCTCACCATTTACAACTCAATGATGTGCATTAATTGTGCAGCACTGAATCCAAACACTATATATGGTAGTTCCCACACACTAATATAAAGCAACGAGGTCCAAAAAATTAGCAAAAAAAACAAAGAAACGCATCAGGTCTTCTTTAGGTGAAAGTATTCCATGTAACACTACCGAAACGATTACATGCAATTCTCTTCCTTTTGGGCATCGATTCTTTTATTTTACAAATCACCTTTACTATGCATCCTATAACCCAATGCTTAGCCATTTTCAAGTCTTAGAGGTCTTTATTTTTCTCCGAAGGTGTGAAACATAGTCTCCAACTTTATGGACTTGGATTCAAAACCATGTACTCACGAGATTTATGTTTCCTGGGCTAGACATGTTGATGGGCTTGTTCACACCTTTAGAGAAAAATAAAGACCTCTAAGACTTGAAAATGGCTAAGCATTGGGTTATACGCTGCATGGTAAAGGTGATTTGTAAAATAAAAGAATCGATGCCCAAAAGGAAGAGAATTTCATGTAGTCGTTTCGGTAGAGTGTTACATGGAATACTTTCACCTAAAGAAGACCTGATGCGATTTTTTTTTTTTTTTTGCTAATTTTTTGGACCTCGTTGCTTTATATTAGTGTGTGGGAACTACCATATATAGTGTTTGGATTCAGTGTTGCACAATTAATGCACATCATTGAGTTGTGAATGGTGAGGATCAAAGCTTGTGGCTGAGTTTCAATCTTGACCCCTCATTTTGTTTTGTTTTTCTTTTTTACTTTTTGAACTACATCAATTGTAACAAAAAAAATACAAAACGGGTGATCTCGATCACAACTTTAAATCCTGACCGTAGACAGCTCAATGCTATGCATTATTTGCGTATGAGTTCGGCAAGGCCATGGGGAAGGCTACTCGAACTCAAATGGATCTCCCTAACGGATCTAGCAAAGCCAGTCAGGAAGTCTGCACAAAAGTTGGATTCACGAACATGATAGACAAACACGCACCTAGAAAATCTCTGCCTTATAATAAGGATTTCATCCACAATGCTCTAAGAGGCCTAGGGATTTGTAGTGTTCTAGTGAAAATCTGGGAAGCCAATTTTGAGTGAGATCACAAGTGCACCTTTGTGATACAATGCTTTTCGGCCTCGGTTAGACCAAAAAGGATCGCACGTAGCACCATCATGAATATGTTCTTTTCATGACATCCACCTGCCATAGCAACAATTTTTTCTTTGAACAACATTTTTTTTTGGTAAGAAGTTGAAAATCTTCATTCATGAACTCGATAGGAAATACAACACACCAAAGAAAAGAAAGAAATACAAAAGATAGATGCATGAAAACACAAGATTCGATCCGAACCAAGGAGTGAAAATTGACCAAATGTCGTACATGCAATAGACAAGGTCATCTAGGCTAAGGAATGGGTCAAGCTCAATAAACTCTTAGAATAAAGGCTGTAACAACCACAACCACAATTTAGCGCAGGGATACGATATACGTATCCTCCATCATAGACACCCAAAGAGGCGACACGCCACAAAGGCAGAGATAGACACTCCACAAGGACGGAATTACACGCCACAAGGGAGGAGACAAAAGCCACCACTGCGAAGAAACACTGACAGTGACCAGCAACAAGAGACATTCGTAGTAGCAATGCTTCTAGATCTGCGGGAGGCACTTCCAGCTCCGGCGTAAAACATTCAGACTTGTGGGATGCACGACTCGGATCTACCTACGTTTTTTTCTTCTCTTTTTCTTCTGATAACCGAAAACTTCCACTGGTTAAGGAAAAATAGAAAACAAAGAAGCAAAGAGAAATAGAACTTGCAAAAGAGAGGAATATAGAGAAAATTGTGAAGAAATGGAGAGGAAACAAAGAGGGAAATAAGAGAGAGAGGTGGTGTGATAAACGGAAAACATAATGAAGGTAATAACTCCATATATCTCAATTCGATTAATTGATGGGAAAGATCCTTACATGGATTCGCTTTCCTAAATTATGGAGTATCTGCAGCGGAAGTAAATTGGATCCTAGTCCTTGTTCCTCCACCAAAGCTCCACCGGGGTGATTCCACAATCACTAGGAAAGGAAACAAGTTCCACAGCCCAAATGCCGTGTGGAAAGAATGGTCAGGAGATCTAAAGCAAGGAACTCCTTTCCTACGTTTCTAGGACAGAGGGAGAGAGAGAGATGGGAGCCTCCTCTTTTCTGGAAAACTTACGTAATGCAATCACACTCACTTATGCTGTGGTTACCAAAATATATAACCCTATATTTTGTAACCGCCCTAATAGTGAGTTTTCAATATTGCCCTTGGGCATATAATTAAATTAATAATTATAAAATCCCAACATCTCCCACTTGCACAAGGGCAAGTATTAATCTCTCTTTCACAGTGTGTCCTAGACACAAATGTATATCCCAAATATACACATTCAATCTCTACTATATATCATAGATACATAGACCTCTTGTGTCTGAGACACACATGTATATCCCAGATATACATATATATATTGATCTCTTCACTATGTATCCTAGATATATAGCACTTGTGTCCCAGACACATCCACAAGTCATATTGGCAAAATGGGTTGTGCGACCGGTGATATACTTGCACGCGTGAACCCCAAACTAGAAACCTTCCTAGAAGGCCAGAATGGCACATCACTCAAAGAAACAAATCAAATAAGCATTAGTATACCACAATGTCCTATGTTTATTCAAACTCACCAGACTAAAGGTATCTCGATCCCTCTAAGAGATCACCTTCTTGTCCTTAAAATGTTCACTACTGTAACACATACAATTGGTGCCAGCAACCCCTTTTGGGTGTAGTTGAATCAAATCTTTCCTTTTTCCCTAGACCATCACTACACTTAGGATTGACTCCTTTCCCAGTAATGCCCCTTTAGGTCAAATCAATCATGACCATAGGTAACACCCCAAAGTAGCCACATCAACGATGTCGTCTAAAGTCACCAAGAACACTAACAGACCATAAAGTCCAGGACTCACATAATGAGAGGAGTAGGGATCCATCCTCTCATTTCTAATGATCGCTAAGCACACATAGTATGATATCGTGCTATGGTGGAGCATTCTATATACAATAAAACGTATGTCCATCTCAACACCATACAGGTCTTAGTCTAGTCCCAACCCTCTTGCGCCTAACCCGAGTTTCTTTATTGTCGCCACCTTAGTGCCACATAAAGTACTCACACTTGGCTCCTATAGGCAACATGAATAGTGGGAACATTCATGTCGATTCTCTTCACAATAGAGAAACTCATCTTGATTCCAAATCAAGGCGACATCATGATTATGAATTGACCTACACAAAGTCATTCACAATCCGTCTCATCTCTGCTCGCCTCCAAGGCACCAGAGGCGAATGCTCGTGTGAGTGAGCCATTCTCTTGCCTATCGACATATCTCGTTTTATGCTAGAAGAACACAATCACACAGAAAGTGAATAAAATTAATGCAGGAATGAACTCATATTACTCAATAATAAGAAAGTTTCAATACAAAAGTAAGTCACAATCTACGCAAGCTCAATGATTTTACATGAGAAATAAGAACATCCTTGGCTATAGGTTTGGTAAGAGGGTCAGCTACCATTTGACTAGTAGATATGTGCTTAAGTACAACTTTCTTCCTTGATATAATGTCTTTAATAAAGTGATATCTCAACTATATATGTTTGGTCTTCCCATTATACTTGGGGTCCTTGACATAGCTAAGAGCTGCCATACTATCACAGTAGACAAGGGCAGCCTCTTTGGATATCATCACAATTCCAGTATGTCGAAGGAATCTCCTCAACCAAATAGCCTCTTGAACCGTAGCTAAGTATGTCACATACTCTGCTTCCATGGTCGAGAGGGATATATAAGTTTGCTTCTTGCTACACCACGAAATGGCCCCGCCATTCAGCAAAAAAGCATACCCAGAGGTTGATTTGCGCTCATCAATGTTTCCAGCCTCAGTCGGCATCGCTATAGCCAACTAATCGCAAATCCGATCCTTGGTAACACAGCATGTAGTTACCCGTTCCTCTGAGATATCTCAATATCCTCTTGACTACTTTCCAGTGCTCTATGTCACATCCACCCAGCCGGTACCCTACATGCTGCATACCCGAGTGTGTGATCCACAGCCCCGAAGATCAAGTATTTAGGTAATCAACCTCTCACATAGACAATAACATAATCATGAACATAATAATCAGTGTACAAAGTATAAACAAAAGATCCAAGTAAGGGAAGAATAAATCATATATCATCAGAGTACGAAAGACAATCAAAATGTCAAAATCATAAGTAAAGTAAGGCGGAAATCTCACTCTACTAATTAGCGAAAAAGTAGTTCTAAAAAGAAAAGGAATGAAAACTAATCCCAGTAGTAGGTACAATAAGTAACTAAATTGTTCTCAATCTTATAGACAACATCTCTATAAGTATAAATCTCAAAAATGGCGTAA
Organism: Hakea prostrata; assembly: GCF_041222555.1. Taxonomy (NCBI): domain Eukaryota; kingdom Viridiplantae; phylum Streptophyta; class Magnoliopsida; order Proteales; family Proteaceae; genus Hakea; species Hakea prostrata. The sequence goes on along the minus strand of NC_142608.1, from coordinate 26,612,716 downwards.
GGGCGCTTCCACTCTATGGTCGGACTAAGCATCGTACGCAGCATAACCACCCGCGGAATCTTTAGTGTAATTGTCCTAACCACAATCACCTTCCTGGAGATATGTCTCTTCTCCTTGTGCTTCTTCATACGAGCAGTCATGATACTCAGAACCTGTAGAGAAATCTAACAATATATAGCACAAAAGGAATTAGTTTCAAAGAAACCCAGTAAGGCGGTTAATCCATAATAACATTAAATAGCAGGATTTCAAAGCAGAGTAAGATGCAATATGATATGAAACATATGATGCATTATGATTCTAACTCTATGTATGCTGGTCTCTATTGGCAGACATGCTTTAAGTCATAGCACCGTACTCCTTTAGGAAGGTCTCATCACACAACGCCTTTTGGTAGTGGGTTCGGCATCCCTCGGGACATTCCATGGCTGGGGTTTAGGTCACCGCTCTCTCACATCACCTGGTCTAAGTACTGGCGCATGTCAGGGTCAAAGCCTAGCCAATTGCAAGTCTCCTACTTAGTTACATCAAGTCAGATCCAGATACGTCCATTCCTCGCCCCTGGCAATCCTTTCTGGTATCCTTCACACCAGAGTCCTCATAGTCCCTGACTACGGACTCATCAACCCTATTGTTTATCTACATATGGTAAACAGGAAGCTCTCACGTCCCCTCACGGGTTGGTTACCGGTCTTGAGCGCCCGTGAGCCCAAGTCTATCCATATGCAACCCTACCCATGAATGGCATCTTTCGAGTATCCACAATGTGATTCATGTCCTCTCACGGGTTGATTACTTGTCTTGAGCGCCCATGAATCCCCATTGCTACCATGGGTCGTTCGGTCTCAATACCCCTCCGATTAGGGTCTGACATAACAGGACATCTTAGCCAAACACTACTAGACAACTCTAAATATGTCATCCAACAGTTTAGGAAGGTGTCCAAAGAGCATCTCCAGAAACATCCCATAATATTCCCGTAGTTGTCCAAGGACAGAAGTGTCAAAAGGACACCTCCCCTTTCCAAACCATACTTAATCATTCACAAACATAAATCCATCATATCACATATATGGTAACTTCTTATATGGAAAGAAATCAATAACAACATCCAACTTGTATATAATTGGTAAGTAAATCATACATGAATTAATTAGCATAAAAAAGTAATGCTACTGTAATCAAGGTAGTTGCATCAGTAGTATATCAGTGTAAGAATATATTTAAGAAAAGGGATAATTACTATTGCCCCCTTATACTTTGGTTTTATTACTAATCAAACCCTCTTCTTTGTGAAATTACTATTGCCCCCCTCATTTCTAACGGTGTTAAGTGGCTGTTAACATCAAATATGAAATGTCTATTTTGCCCTTAAAATTAAGAAGTCAAAAATATTGCATTACCCTCATTTATAAAAACTATATTGAATGTCAATTATATCCTTAAAATCTTATATTTTAGAATTAGTTTTGGATTTGGTGGGACTACATACTTATGGTTGTTGAAACTTTCACATTCCACTTAAATTTTTCATTATCACCATGATGGAAATTTTACAAACAAATTAGCATATAAGATGCTAATTGATAGAAAATTAGGTAATATATATTATGGTCATCATATATTAGGTGATTTTCAATTACCAACTTTGAATTAAATTTGATATTTCTTAATATTTTAGTTTCCTATTTAATTACATTCTTTTATTTGGTGATTTCTTTTTAGAGAAGAAAAATCACATATTTCCTTTATTCAGTGGTTTATTTTTAAAAAGAAAAGTGAATTTAAAATTAATTTTTTTCCCATAGTTAATTAAGGGTAGTATTATAACTTGACAAAAGAGTAAATAAATAAAAAGATAATTGCAGGGTTATTTTTGGGATTTTGAATAAATATATAGATGCCACATCATCAGTAAACTAACGGAGTTTAACGGTAGGGGGGCATTAGTAATTGTAGACAAAGTTAAAGGTTGGATTAGCAATTTTAAAAAGTACAGGGGATAAAGTAGTAATAAAATCATAGTACAAGGGGGCAACAGTAATTATCCCTTAAGAAAATAAATCAAAGAGATTCAAATATAGAAACTAGATCATGCAACCTATGTAATTAAGGAAATAACCATCCTTACCTTATATAACTCGCAAAGGATCTTGGGGATCAAGTAAGACCTTGTCTAAACTTGGAAAGAAAATCCTAAACAAGTATATATAACATATTAGGAAAGATACCTAGAAGGAAAGAAATCAAATCATCCAAAATAGACCAAATATGAGGTTGCTGTCCTCATTGGTCGATTGATTGGTCCATTGCCTCAATCGACCAAGCAGTCGACCAACAGAGACAATGACTTACAAAATCAGAGATTTATGATTACCAATCTGAATTTGGTGGTTCAAAAGGGTACCAAACAAGAGGGAATATGCAAGGGTAGCGTATTGGTATATAGAGGACTTCAAAACCCTAATAATATCAAGTCTTCAAGTTACAAATTTGGAAACAAAAACTTACCATAATTAGATCAATCATGGTTCTTGAAGAATTCATATCAAAATCATGGACGAGAAACTATAGGATGATGGATCACTAATCCAATAAAGAATTCATGAAAAGCATGCATAGATCTTCTAGAAAAATAGATCTAAGACTGAAGAACATCAATCTAACAAAGGAAAGAAACTGAATACATGGTTTTCCTTCAAAAGCGAGTGATGATCTTGATGAAGATCATCCACCAAGCTTTAGATCCTTAGGAAAAGAGAGGGAATGAGTAGAGTGATGGTTGCAACAGAGATGCAACATCATCTCTACTGTCCTCAATCAGAAAAGAAAAGAAAAACAATGGAGAATCAAAGACGAAACATAGAAGAGGATGATCACATACCTTTTTGTGTAAATGCAAGAGATTTGATGAAGATCGGTCAAGAAAATCACCAAGGATGCAGAGGAGATGACTTGCAGAGGCTTCTGGTTTGTTCCAAGGAGTTTGGAGGCAGAAAATACGAAGTAAACTCGAGATTGGACTTAAATAGAGCAAGCAAAGACCTAATCAGCAAATCAGATCTCATTGGTCGATTGATTGGTAGACTGGCCTAGTCGACCAATGAGTTGACCAATCAGGACAGCAAGTCCAAAACAGGGAAATGAAGGCTCAGATAAAATCCAAACATGAAGGGGTTTTGCACACACACCAAGTGACTTACCTAGTAGGTAGAAATGCCTTCGAACCAAGTCAGAGACTACTCCAAGTCCATCAACTAATTCCTTCTTCATCAGGGTGCAGTTTTCATAAATGGAACGTTGTCATCAACACTCATGGATTCTAAGCCAAACACCAAGTCCTCCACTGGGATGGCCCATAGTTGACTTCTTGCTTTACTTCGGGTTGTCGGACCTACAAACAACAGGGTTTCCGGGTCAAGGTTAGGGCTGGGTTTCACACTCTATGCCTGAGTTTGATTGGTACCGACTAACCAAACCCACTGCATAACAAATATCTAGCCTAGTACACATCATAGCGTACATAAGGCTTCCCACTGCATTGGAATATGGAACTCTTTCCATCTTGGTTTTCTCCTCTAGAGTCTTAGGACCCATATCAAGGCTCAAATGCAAACCCTTCTCCACTGGAGTATCAATTGGTTTGCAGTTTTGCATCTGGTATCTCGTCAAGACATTGTCAATATAGGTCTCTTGAGATAAACTCAGTAATCTCTTTTGCCTATTTCTGACAATCTTGACACCAAGCACATAGTTTGCTTCACCCATGTCCTACATATCAAATACGGAGGACAACCATTTCTTAATGGTTTCCAATAGCTCCTTGCTATTGCTAGCCATAAGTATATCATCTACGTACAGTGTCTGTCACACCCCACCCGTTGGTCTCGGTTACCCGCCCGACAACCCATGGTTGCGATCCGTCACAAGATCCAAGGTTTTAGTCTATCAACAATATTTAAGACACAAATCAAGATAATTAAGAGCAAAGACTATTCAATAACTGAATTAAATGAATTACAGGAGTCCAATTACTCCAATAACAATAATAAAGGAAAGAAATAATGAATAAAATGAATAAGGGTTCAGCGGAAGTAAACAAAAGAGTTATATCAATTTCTTCCCAGTTTTCTTTTCTAAGTTTTAAAAGTGTTTTTCATGAATCTCAAGGTAGGGTGTCCTCCAGTTCTTCTCTATTCGCTGAGCGAACTTTCTGACCACCTTCTGTGAGATCCCACCTATTCCTAACCTTGCTATTGTACCTAATGCATACATACCATATGCATTGTTCGATTTATTCTCTGCTGTACGAATTGCCTAGTTTCGTTTGGTAGAAGTTTATCCCAAAGATGATCTATTCTCTCCACGATTTCTTCTTGTGCCTTACATTCCCTTTGATAGGAGGGTGATCTTAAATCATTCCCATGACTGATCCTTCTATCCCTGCTGTTCTAGAGTGGATCTCCATACAACCTTGTGAATTCTCCACATGATGATTTCGAAGAGAAATCAAGTGTGATCTTCATGATTTGTTATTCATTCTAATTGCTTCAAGACTTCAAGCTTTTCATCTCCTATTCTTCAATCAAAGATTAATAATCTCTCTTGTGTTGTATTGATCTACTCTTGCTATGATTTATTCTTTGAGATTGAGATTATGAATTAGATGTTACATCCTTGCAACATTTTGATCCTTGCAACCATCTCTTCTACAATCTCCTTTCATTCTTAAAGTTTTATGATCTTCATATTAATCTTCGCTATGATCCTTGTGAAATCTTCATGAAGCCATGATCATACTTTTGATTTGATTTCAAAGCATGTCAGATATATTCCTTGTTTACTTACATAAGACTTATTGTTATTTCTTTTCCGTGGACTTTGGGTGAAGGAAGCCAAGATTATAGGAAAGTACCCCTGCCTTTTTGAAACCAAGTTCTCTCCCAATTTCGAGGACAAAATTATTTTAATTGGGGGGGGGGGGGAGAATGTGAAATCCAGCCCAAACCTAGCCAGGACACCCTATCTGTTTTGGGTAAAGCAGGGTTAGTTTAAATGTTACACCTTAAAGTTGGACCTTGATTTGATCTTAGCTTGTTGCTTGTAGACCCTTTTGGTTGATGATTGGTGTCAGAACCCAAGCCCATGGACATTGTCGATGATGCCCCTCACTTGAGAGCATTGTCAGTGTCAGTTTTGAATCTGCGCACCGAAGAGGGGTGAATTAGTTGAAATACCTAATGAAATCCTGTGCCCAATCCAGAGGTATTTACAAAAACTATACTTCTTGATGGACTTGTAGGAGAAAACCCCACTCAATTTGACCCCATATAACCTTCCAAATCCCTGTCCGAAGTTGCTGAGCTATGTCTGGCAAATCCTGCTTGCGCATCTAAGAAGGTGAGCCTAGTTCGTGGACCTAATGAACTCCAATTATTGATCTGAAAGTATTTCTAGAAACTAGACTTCTTTATGGAATTTTAGGAGAAAATCCCACTCAATTTGACCCCGTATAACCTTCCAAATCCCTGTCCGAAGTTCCTCAACAATGTCTGGAAAATCCTGCTTGCGCATCGAAGAAGGTGAGCCTAGTTGGTGGATCTAATGAACTCCAATTCTTGATCTTAAAGTATTTCTGGAAATTATACTTCTTGATTGACTCGTAGAAGAAAACCTCACTCAATTTGACCCTGTATAGACCTCGGAATCCCTGTTTGAACCTTGCTTCCCTGATTGGTCGACTCATTGGTCGACTGGACTAGTAGACCAATCCAATCGACCAATTGGTTCTGAATTTACCAATTTGGTCTTGTCTCCTCTATTTAAGTCAAAATCTCGGGATTACTTCACCTCCTATGCCTCCTAAGCCTCTGGAATGAGTTAGAACCCTAATCTAATCAATTCCCTTGCATTCCTTAGTGATCTCTCACAAGACTTGAATAAATCTTCATCCTCCTGCAACAAAGGTATGTGTATACTCACTCTTTCTTCTACCTCTGATTTTCTTTCTTTAATTCTGTTCTTAGTTGAGATCAGGAAGAAGATGATGCACTCTTGCAACCATCCACTCCATGATCTCATCTTGTTCCTTGAGATCTATATTCATCATCATGATCTCAACCCCAGCCAGTTGAATTCTTGAAACCCTAACTTTGTGTGGTCATCATGAGAACCTTTTTGGTAACCCCCATATAAGGGAAACCTCATGGGTAATGTGGAGGTTGGTCTAAATTCAATATTCTTTAATTCTTCTTGTTGTAATTGGCCAATCATCAATTCCATCCCTCCTGTGATCTCAACCTTTTTCCTGCGAGCCAAAAAAGGTGAAACCCTAACTTCTTGGATCAAACCAAGAACCCTTAGTTTGATCTTGTTAACCTCCAATCAATGTGTTTTCCTTACTAGATCTGTAACCTTTCATATCCTAGTTATTTATCCTTAACCATACTATATTTTCTTCATGATCCATGTTTAACCTAATTAGGATTTCTAATTATTCTTTCTTCGTTCTTGTTCTTGATTGAGATCATGAAGAAGATGCTGCAATCTTGCAACCATCCATTCAATGATCTCATTCCATCCTTTGAGATCTATGATCATCGTCATGATCTCAACCCTAGCCAAAAGGGAGAGATTTTGAGGGGAAATTCTTGGGTAACCCTCATGAGAGGTTAACCAATTTGGGAACCCTTTTATTTCTGTTAATTCATTGGACCCTCCCCAAAACTTTTCTTGATTGAAAATTCTTTGCCCTAGGGTGAATCTTTATTCTCCCTAGTCTTTTTTTATCCTCCCTAGTCTTTCCGTGGGATACACGGATCCTTGTTAGTAAATCCCTAATCGTATGATTAGAATTTGTTTCCTTTCACTTTAATTGAGAACCTTATTTTCTCTCATTGGTAGACCCTTCCTAATTCCATTCTTGATTTTGAAATACTAATGAGATGTTCCTTTATCTATCTTGGGTTGTTTTTGTGAAAGTTAATTATGGGTAACTCTCATGGGAGGTAACCAACTCTTATGAGAAGTAACCACATCTGAGACCCTAATGTTCTTTTATCTGTTGGAAACTTCCCAACACCTTTTCTGATTGTGCATTCTTTGTTTCTCTTTCCCTAGGGTGAATCTTGATTACCCCTAGCCTTTCCATGAGAGCCATCGGTTATGTATGATGAAACCCTAACCCCTTTGTTATAGACCTTTTGAGTTTGATTTTCGGACTAAGATCTCACCCATGTCTTCATTAGGGTTAGGTTGTACTTGGTCATCAACCTCATGGGCAATGTTTTTATTAACCTAAACAAGATTTTCTATGATTTTCTTATTATGTTCTTGATTGCAATCATTCCCTCTCTTTCCGTGATCATAACCTTTTTATGGGAACCATAAGGTTGAAACCCTAATTTCTTGGGTCAAATCATGAACCCATATTTTTACCATGACTTGATGATTTTATCTCATATGATTTTAATACATCCTAGGAAGTTCCCCTTCGAATTTCGGATCAATCCGACTTCAAACGAAGAAGTTATGGCCAAAACAGTTTTCACTATTCCGTACTGACTCGATTGGTCGATTGCTTGGTCGATTGGGTCAGTAGACCAAGGCAATCGACCAATGAAGACAGTGGCTTCAATTTTCGCTCAGTTTGATTCATTTGCTCTCTGATCTTTTAGGTATCTTTCCTAATGTTGTATCATGCTTGTTAGGCGTTTATTTGCCATGTTTGGTGTCTCTCTCTTTGATCTTTTGATTATCTTCGGCGATAATCAAGGTAAGGACAGTTAATTCCTTAACTACAAAGATTGCTTGTTCTCTGGTTTCTACTTTATGAAACTATGAGTTTGCCTACTATTATTGTATTTTATACTTCTGATGTACTACTGTAAGTACAGTAGCACTTCTCATATGTTTTCTTTTCCATTATTCAAGCTTATATGAATTGCTTATTACTATATTGTTTAATGATTAGAGCATGATCTTATATTCTCTTTTATATGATGAAGTGTTGACTACGTATGCCATGACTGATCTGATTGTGTTTGTTTAAGTTTGGTTTGGGATTGGGAAGTGTCCTTTTGACGCTTCTGTCCTTGGACATCGGAGGGAATAGTATGGGATGTTCTCCGAAGATGCCCATCGACGCTTTCTAGAATCATTGGATGTCATACTAGGACTGTCTAGCAGTGTTGGGCTAGGATGTCCCCGTTATATTAGACCCGATTTGGAAGGGTATTGAGACCGAACGACCAGTGGTAGCAATGGGGATTCACGGGCACTCAAGACCGGTGAGTTATATCCGTGAGAGGACGGGAATCACATTGTGGGGGCCATTTATTGGAGGGTTGCATATGGCTAGACTTGGGCTCATGGGCGCTCGAGACCGGTGAGTTATATTCGTGAGAGGACATGAGAGCTTCCCGTTTACCATATGTGGATAACCAATAGGGTTGATGAGTCCGGTGAGTAATATCCGTGACTCTAGTGTGAAGGATACCGGAAAGGATCCCGAGAGGGGAGGAATGGAAGTATCTGGAATTGACTTGATGTAACTGACTAGATGACTTGCATTGGGCTAGGCTTTTCCCTGACATGCGCCGGTACTTATGCCAAATGGTTGTGAGAGAGTGTGTTGACTTAACCCCCTACCATGGTTTGTCCATGAGGGATGCCCGGACCCACTACCAACAGGAGCTGTATGCGTGACCTACCCAAAGAAGTACGATGCTATGACTTAAAGCATGTCTGCCATAGAGACCAGCATACATAGAGTTTAGATGCATACATACATTACTTGTTTCATATTGCATTGCATCTTGTTATGGTTTGCTTCCATGTTATTTATGTTGTTATGGATTAACTTGCCTTACTGAGTTTCTTTCGAAACTCATTCCTTTTTGTACAATCTGTTGTTAGACTTCTCTACAGGTTCGGATTTCTTTGACGGTCTGTATGAGGAAGCGCAAGGTGAAGAAGATAAGATTGAAGGAGAAGAAGAGCTGACTGAAGATGTGGATTAGATTTCTTTTGTTTATTCTAGACTTATCTTTTACTATACTTGTATTAGCTTAGAGCTTTATTTAGATTTCGATCTACCTTCCGCATGTGTTTGTAGGGTATATTTCCGCTATACTCTACAGTTGTCTTTTGATTTGGTATCTTGTTATTCCGCACTTTGATATTCTATAGTGATCCTTCTGAGATCCTTTCTTGACTTTTATTATAAATTACTTGAACATTATGATTTGTTATTGCTTTTGATTATGTTATTGTGCGAAATGGATATGATCGTTCCTAAACTTGATCTTTAGGGCTGTGGATCACACTCTCGGGTATGCCAGTTAGGGTACCGGCTGGGAGGATGTGACACCTTCCGTCTCTGACCATCAATAGGTGCGATAAGCGCACTCCATGCAGCTGCAGGAGCTCCCGCACATGCTATTTCCATCTCCCACTGACGGTGCCACATCTTCTTCATACGAGATGGTTCCTTCATAGGAAACCAATCCATCTTGCTGTATAATTCCTTCTTCTGTGCAGGCTAATAAACATATACAAAATAAAGACGTGAGTTCTAAAGAACTCAGTAAGAAACAATCACAAATCCCATAAATTATCCAACAAATGTCAAGATGTACAAAAAATAAGAATGATACTATGATTTCTAACTATGCAGGTCTCTAATAGTTGACATGCTTTAAGTTACACACCAGCCCTCCTCTGGGTAAGTCTCATCACTCTGATCCGGCAAGGACTGGCTACCTCTGTAAGGATCCTGGGAAAAAGGGAAAGTCCACACCTGGCTCTCATTTCCATGGCTGGGGTTAAGTCAACACTCTCTTACCACGACCATTGGTAATGAGTACTGGCGCATGTCGGGGTTTCTAATCCAATGCAAGGTCATACTGGTTACATGTCTACATGAAGTCCAGATACATCACCTATGGCACCAACCAACTTGGTTTAGTATCCTTCACAACCTAGGAGAGAGAATCCTCACGGACTGGCTACCGCTGTTGGACTCCACTCCTTAACCCTATGGTCATCCACATATTATCGGGGCGAATGCTCTCATGATTCCTCACGACACCCGGTCCGATCCTTGGACATCCATGAGCCCAACCCTAACATATGCAACCCTACCATTTACATGACTAACAGTGGACCAATGTCACCTCACTGTCATCACGGGTCACTCGGTTTCAATCCCCCTACCGAAAGGGTAGTAGCATGTGGGGTACCTAGCCATGCAATTCTAGACTCTACCTAATAATGCCATCAAATAGTAAAGACAGTGCTGGAGACATCAGCAGGCATGTGTCCCATTCCACAGCCTTCTGATATCCCTAGCTAAGATATCCCAAAAATAGATACCTCATCCATCAGAACCATATACCAACTATCATCAATACATAACATTCATAATCAACACAATATGTATGTAAGTAAGACAAACAGTAGTAACATGATTTATATTTAAGACATGAATATAGCAGCATATATAAAGAAATACAATTTCAAATAGACACTAGATTAACATATTACAAGTCTATTCAAGAGATAGGATGAATTGTCCTTAATTGCATATAAGTAAGACTGTCCGTAAAAAGATATCTGTTAACTATTACAAGTCTTTCTTTTCAAACAGAGTATACCTAAACACAGTGTTACAATATTATATAAGTTAAATGAATCAAAGAGAATCAGAACCAGAAGTCATTTGGTCTCTGTTTACCAGCCGGTCGCTTAGGTTGAGCGACCGCCACTAGTGACCGCCCCAAAAACAGAGAGTTTCAATCCAAAACTTAGGCTTCTGATTACTCGTTTTCAATCCGGATTTCGAGTAATCATGACCTAAGTCTCAAATCTAATACTCCCTAAGCCAAAGGGTGAAGGAAATCCTAGTAATTACCATCATTGGGTTACCCAGAACTCTCCCCTTGACTGGATTATCCTTCTCACGAAAACAGGGTTTCGTTTACGGGTAATTCATCTCAAGTAGATTGGAAAGAGAGTCACAATGATCAAAGGGGGTAACCACAAAGACGAGGGGATTGGTTAACACTAAATTAACAGACAAAGAGAGTAAAGAACAAAGGATTAATTCATTACCTCACATCAGAAAGCCAGAAAAAGGAAAGGACTGATCTCCAAGTCATTGCCAGTACTCCAGAGTCTCTTTCGGAACTTCCCCGCAGCCCTCTAACCTCCAAATTTAGCAACCACGAATAAAATATTCATTACTTAGATGAGGGTTGCCTTTTATAGAAGTCAGGGGGCAAAATAGGGTAAAATCCCAGAAAACAGACCGGGAGGTCGCTCCAGGCAGTCGCTTGGTTTAATCGACCGCCACTAGCAAACGCCCCCATGTAATTTTCCATACAAGGGTGCTTTTGCTAGAGGGTTGATACCCAAGGCCAACCTAGCCCTAAAGAAGAGATGGGGGAGATCTTACCTTCATTCCGGACATCTCCGAACAACACTTGACTTCCAGAATTCCAAATACCAAGCAAGGCAGGCTCTTCTGACAAAGGATCCAGATCCATGGGTTCAGGGTATGGATCATGGACTTCTATCTGGACACTCCACAAATTCACTTGACTAGACCTTCGGGTTCTCAGACCTAAAATACGGATCTCGGGTTAGAAACATGGGGGTTGTTACATTCCTCCCTCCTTAAAAGAAATTTCGTCCCCGAAATTACAACGTACCCGGAGGTCAAAAAAGGTGAGGATACTTGGACCGCATCTCATCTTCTTTCTCCCAAGATGCTTCCTCAAAAGAGTGATTCTTCCATCTGATCTTCACCAAAGGTATAGTCTGATTTCTCAACTGCTTGTCCTTCCGATCCAAAATCTCAGCCGGTTCTTCATCATACTTCAAATCCGCACTCAAACCTTCTGGTTCATGCTGGAGCAACTGCTCTGCGCTTGCCAAGCATTGCCTTAGCATAGATACATGGAAAACATCATGCACACCAGCAAGAGACGAAGGCAGAGCCAACCGATAAGCTACTGGTCCAACCTTTTCAATAATGTCAAAGGGACCAATACACCTAGGGCTGAGTTCCTTTAACATTAAAATGCATGACTCCTTTCATCGGCGAAACTTTCAAAAACGCACGCTCACCAACTTGAAACTCAAGGTTAGACCTTCTTTTATCCGCATAAGACTTCTGTCGAGACTGAGCAGTTTTGATCCTTTCTCTAATCATATCCACCATGGTGCCGGTGGTTTCGATTAGATCAAGGCCAAGAACATGCCTTTCCCCAACTTCATCCCAATACAGAGGAGTTCTACAAGTCTTTCCATACAGAGCTTTAAACGGGGCCATTCAAATAGTAGACTGATAACTGTTATTATAAGCAAACTCCACCAAGGCTAGGTGGTCATCCCAGTTACCACTCATATCTATGACACATGCTCTAAGCATATCTTCCAAAATCTGTATGGTCCTTTCCGATTGGCCATCGGTCTGAGGATGATGAGCAGTACTCAAATTCAGCTGAGTACCTAGAGCTTTCTGCAAACTATTCCAGAAACGCGACGTAAACCTCGGGTCTCTATCTGACACAATGCTAACAAGAACACCATACAGTCTCACCACATTATCAACATAAAGTCGGGCCAACTTATCAATAGAATAGGTGATCTTCATTGAAATGAAGTGTGCCGATTTGGTTAATCGGTCCACTACCACCCATACCGAGTCATTCTCTTTTCCAGTTCGGGGCAGACCTGTGACAAAGTCCATAGCAATGTCTTCCCACTTCCAACTAGGTACTGGAAGAGGTTGCAAAAGGCCAGACGAAGGCTGCCGGACAGCTTTCACACGTTGACAAGTTCCACACTTAGCAATGAAATCTTCCACATCATTCTTCATGCCAGACCACCAAAAATATCCTTTCATATCATGGTACATCTTCACACTTCCGGGATGAATAGTAAAGATGGACTGATGAGCATCAGTCAAGATTTCGTTTCTGAGGTCTTCAACCGCAGGAACACAAACTCTTTCTTTAAAAACAAGAGCACCATCAAAGGCTAGGGAGAAATCTTCCACATCCTTAGTCTTTGAAGTGATCAGGTCAATCTTCTTCTTCAATTCCGGATCAGTCGATTGTAGAGCAACAATTCGGTCCCTCAAACTCGGTTGGACTGACACAGCTGCTAAAATAGCACCGGAACCTTCTGACAAAATCTCAAGTCCAAATCTAACAACGGAGAACAATAAGGGCTTATTGAGACACGTCAGAACCACACTTCCTCGATTATTCTTTCTACTCAAGGCATCAGCAACAACATTAGCTTTTCCTGGATGATACTGAATATCACAATCATAGTCCTTCACCAGTTCTAGCCATCTTCTTGTTCTCATATTCAACTCCTTCTGAGTAAAGAAATACTTGAGACTCTTGTGGTTAGTGAAAATCGATATCTTTTCACCATAAAGATAGTGACACAAGATCTTCAGAGCAAAAACCACAGCTGCCAATTCCAAATCATGAGTAGGATAGTTATGCTCGTAGTTCTTCAATTGCCTAGAAGCATAAGCTACCACCTTCCCATGCTGCATCAAAATGCAACCCAAACCAACTTTAGAGGCATCGGTATAGACTGTTCAAACCTCCGAGTCTTCTGGTCTCGTCAACACAAGAGCGTTAGTTAACCTTTTCTTGAGTTCTTGGAAACTCTTTTCACAAGCTTCCTTCCACTCAAACTTGACTCCTTTTCTGGTAAGCTTCGTCATAGGTGCTGAGAGTCTAGAGAAATTCTCAATGAAGCGCCTATAATATCCCGCCATACCAAGAAAACTTCGAATCTCAGTGACTGACTTAGTTCGGTCCCAATCAGCAACAGCTTGAACCTTTGCAGGTCAACCTTAATACCGTCAGCAGAAACAATGTGACCTATGAACATAACTTTAGGTAACCAAAAGTCACATTTGCTGAACTTGGCAAACAACTTATTCTCTCTCAAACGTTGTAGAGCAAAACTCAAATGCACAACATGTTCTTCTTCGCTCTTTGAATAAATCAGAATGTCATCAATAAATACAATGATAAACTTATCTAAGACATCCTAAAATACTCGGTTCATCAGATCCATGAATGCTGCCGGTGCATTAGTAAGACCAAAAGGCATAACTCGGAATTCATAATGCCCATATCTAGTCCTAAATGCAGTCCTGCAGACATCACTGGACTTCACTCTTAATTGATGATACCCAGATCTCAGGTCGATCTTCGAGAACACAGAGGCACCTTTCAACCGATCAAACAAGTCGTCGATCCTAGGGAGAGGATATTTATTTTTAATCGTCAACTTGTTCAATTCCCGATAGTCTATGCACATTCGCATACTACCATCCTTCTTCACAAACAACACCGAGGCTCCCCAAGGCGAAACACTGGGTTAAATAAACCCCTTGCTTGACAAACCATTTAATTGAGTCTGAAGTTCCTTCAACTCAGTAGGAGCCATCCGATACGGAGCTTTCGACACAGGAGTTGGTCAAGGAATTAGATCAATTGAAAACTCTAACTCCCTCTCTGGAGGCAAACCAAACAAATCATCAGGGAAAACATCAGGAAAGTCCCTAACAACTTCAATATCAGACAACTGTTTCACACCTTCCGAGACATCCACATAAGAGGAAAGAAGTCCGACATCTTTAGTCCACTGCCTGATTTTCACAGTCGCAGCCACTATCTTCTTGCTCAACTTCTCTTGAATACTTTGATACTCAACGGACTATCATCCTTAGGATGAAATAGTACCTTCCTTTCCGAGCAAAGGATAACTGCGCCATACTTAGATAACCAATCCATTCGAAGTATCACATCAAAATCAGACATGTCCAACTTGATCAAACGGGCTTCAAGGGTTCTACCAGCAATAACAACCAAGCAAGATTCAACCACTTCATCTAATCTAACAACAGATCTGGTAGGAGTACTAATAACTAGTCCTCTTTCCAACTTTGCATGTGTAACAGGAATACGACTCACAAAAGAAGATGCTATGAATGAATGCGATGCACCAGTATCAAATAATACGAAAGCAGAGGTAAATGATACTGAAATGGTACCTGTCACAACATCATGATCTGTCTCCGAATCTGAACCAACAACACTGAATACTTTTCCAGTGGGAACACTCGAAGCAGGCTTCAAAGCTGACACCTGAGAACTCGGCTTCTGAGTGCAGTTACTAGAATAATGACCCGGCTTTCCACAGTTAAAGCAGATCAAATCCCTACCACTCACAGGAGCTACTAAAGATGGATATGCAGGTCTCTGGTTATTAACCACTGGACGAGGGTTAGCATAGATCAGTCCAGTACCCTGACTACCTGCAATAGGACGCACCGGTGCACCACTAGAACCATAGCTCGAAGCAGAGCTAAAACTGGAACTAGCTCCTCTAGGCTGAAACGAAGGGGCAGTATAAGGAGCAGGCCTAGAGAATCTCCAGTTACAATCACCCAAATGATTCCTGTTCGCAACAGAATGCTGGAGCAGATAATTCTCTCTCTCATTATCTTCTACCTTCTTCGCATTCTGTACCATCTCAGCATAATCCACAATCGGATGAATTGCCAGGTAAGTCTTCAATGACGGCCTCAAACCTTTGAAGAACTTCTTTGCCTTCTCACGATCACCTCTAAAAGTAGCAGGGGCAAAGTAGAACAATTCTTCAAACTTCTTCTAGTACTCCAGAATAGTACTAGGTCCTTGCGTGAGTGCCATAAACTCAGTTCTTTAGCATCTGTCATAGACTCAGGAAAGTAATTCTTGCAAAATGCTTCCTTGAAAATTTCCCAAGTAAGAACCAGTTGCGAAGCTTCCAAAATGGGTTTGGTAGCATTCCACCACACATCAGCTTCATGCTGTAGTCTCTGTCCTGCACATAGAATCTTCTGAGCTTCATTGCAACAGAGGTTGCGAAAAGCTTTTTCCATCTCTCAGATCCACTTGTTAGGGAACAATGTATCCGACGAAATACCAATAAAAGCAGGGATCTGAAGCTTCAAGAAATGCTCCATCAACCTTGCATGCAGACCAGGGGCAAAATCGTCCACAAAAGGACCAGCTGCAGAAGTACCAGCTCCATTAGGATTAAGAGCTGTCTGGGCATTCTACTGAGTAGTCGCGAAACCTTGCATCATAGTAGTAAATTGATTCTGCTGCTGATGCATCATGTTTCCCAGAATGTTCATCACATCCTGAATAGAGACTACTTGCGGTGCACGCGGAGGATTTTCGCCAGTAGAAGGAATTTCAACTCGGGGAGGCTCAGTTCCAGTGTTTACTACAGGTATCTCAACATGGTTCTGATTCTCACCACCTTCTTCTCCAACTTGATCATTAACAACACGATTCCTTAATTGAACCATTTTGCGAAAGAATTCCAGAAATTAGCAACACTAAATGATCCAGTCCGGAAAAGATTCCACAAGTCAAAATAACTCCACAACATGGCCAACATTCACAAACAGAAGCAGCAACAAGCACAAATTCCAAAAATCAACAAAACAGAGCCAAAATCCAAAAATCTGTGCAACAGTAACTGGACCGGTCGCTTGAGCCGGTCGCTCAAATCAATCGTCCGCCAGTAGCGACCACCCCAAAATATGCGCGACAACAATTTTTCAAATACGGTTTTTGGGTCTCATTTCACTTCTACTTTGCTCCAAACACATTTTGGGCTCTGGGGATTTCGTGCTAAGGGTTAGGAAAGTATTTTGGAGACTCCGTTGGCTTCGGATCTACTTCCCACGCGACGCTTACACACTACACAGGTATTCTTCTCACAAAACCCTTCATTTCCATGGTTTGCATGTAAGAACTACAATGTGCAACTATTTTTAGGTTTTTCTTTTGTGCAAAAATGTTTCTTTTACTTCCCATAACATGTCTAGGCATAGATCTACTGTTCACTATGCATTTTTACACTAATAGGTAATTACTGGACATCTCATGGTTCTCACTGGCTCACACTTTGCAACTTTTTTTGCCTAAAAATAGATTTTCTCACTAGATGGCTGCCCGCGGAGGTAGGAGAGTACCCATTCACGGCCGAGGTCATGGTCGAGGTAGAGGTGACGCACATGACCCAGTCCATCCAGACTACTTTAGATCACTGGAGGCATAAGAGCTGTACTTTGGCCATTTTAGTCAGCGTCCGATCAAGCATGGTCGACCAGTAGTGACTGCAGGGGTAGAACAGTTCCAGATCGAGAGTAGATTTGTGGCTGTGGCTGGAGAGGTACCTTGTTTTTGAACGAGAATGCCTATCCAAAGCTAGTCAGGTTATTCTATAGCAACCTGACCTTCCACAGAGAGATGGATGGAGAGCACGACACTAGGCTGGTGATAGAGAGCCGGGTGAAGACTACAGACATACGCTTCACCATAGAGGAGCTGGCTCACATCCTCGACGTGCCATACATCCACAGCGACAGGAGATGGTTCGAGTCGGGGGCTGAGTCAGATGATGTCATTCACTGGGAGGAGAGAGCTCTCATCTTCTCGAGCATTTTCCCACGGGAGTGCAGCGGGGTAGAGTCAATGACCGAGCTGCTTCCTTCTTGCAGGATCATCTCCCGGATCATAGCAAGAAACTTGCTGCCAAAGGTAGGTCATCAGAGTGAGATTTCACTCATGCAGGCTATGATGACCTTCTCTATCTACACCCACTACCAGATAGACTTGGCTTACATAATCCAAAATGCCATGATCTATCGAGTGGCTTATCCGAGGGGAGCAAACCTTGGATACGGGCGACTTCTGACACGGATCTTCGAGTACTTCGGGGTCGACCTAGAGGGAGAGGAGGCTGTCCCGGTTGGGCATGGCTGCACTATAGGTCATAGATTGGTCGCTCAGATGCACTTATTGGGCGGACCAAACTCACCAGAGATGCCAGCCGAGCCGGAGGACATGGATGTAGAGGCTGATGATGAGGATCATGCAAACTCGCCACCACCTTCCCAGTTTGAGACAGGAGGCACATCCGGGACTCAGGATACTTTGGAGGTCGCACCACCTTGGGCTAGTGGTCTGTTCACTCGAATAGACCAGTTCGAGCAGGGGCAGGTAGAGGTGAGGGGCCAAATAGCAGAGTGCCTTGACATACTCCGCCAGATGAGACTAGCTCCACCACCACCACCACCACATCAGTAGATAGACTTAGGTTTTGATCCATTTTGATTCAGTACTGACTTAGAGTTTAGATATGTTTATTGTAGTTTTTATTCAGCACATGTTCATTTCCTACCATTTTGTAAAGCGTAGAGTACGCTCCAAATTATGTAAAGCTTTATCTTATTAATGAAATACAGTTATGTTTGTTGCATTTGTATTATTGTCTCTTATGCATTTTCTTGATAATTACAATGTGAGAATGTATTTCACTTGACTTATAGTAAGTTATGCAAAAGATAATTCACTTACTTTCTCAGTTTGTTTCTAACGAAAGATGTTCTATTATTCATTCTAATTCTTTTGAGTCACTTCATGTTCTATTATTCATTCTAATTGTGAGATCCCACCTATTCCTAACCATGCTGTTGTACCAAATACATATATACCATATGCATTGTTCAATTTATTCTCTGCTGTATGAATTGCCTAGTTTCGTTTGGTAGAAGTTTACCCCAAAGCTGATCTATTCTCTCCATGATTTCTTCTTGTGCCTTACATTCCCTTTGATAGGAGGATGATTGTAAATCATTCCCATGACTGATCATTCTATCCCTGCTGTTCTAGAGTGGATCTCCATACACTCTATAACCTTGTGAATTCTCCACATGATGATTTCGAAGAGAAATCAAGTGTGATCTTCATGATTTGTTATTCCTTCTAATTGTTTCAAGACTTCAAGCTTTTCATCCCCTATTCTTCAATCAAAGAATTGTAATCTCTCTTGTGTTGTATTGATCTACTCTTGCTATGATTTATTCTTTGAGATTGAGATTATGAAGTAGATGTTGCATCCTTGCAACATATTGATCCTTGCAACCATCTCTTCTACAATCTCCTTTCATTCTTAAAGTTTTATGATCTTCATATTAATCTTCGCCATGATCCTTGTGAAATCTTCATGAAGCCATGATCATACTTTCCAATTGATTTCAAAGCATGTCAGATTTACTCCTTGTTTTCTTACAAAAAGACTTATTGTTATTTGTTTTCCGTGGACTTTGGGAAAAGGAAGCAAAGATAATAGGAAAGTACCCCTGCCTTTTTGAAACCAAGCACTCTCCCAATTTTGAGGACGAAATTATTTTAAGGGGGGGGAGAATGTGAAATTCAGCCCAAACCTAGCCAGGGTACCCTATCTGTTTTGGGTAAAGAAGGGTTAGTTTAAATGTTTGACCTTAAAGTTGGACCTTGATTTGATCTTAGCTTGTTGCTTGTAGACCCTTTTGGTTGACGATTTGGTGTCGGAACCCAAGCCCATGGACATTGTCGATGATGCCCCTCACTTGAGAGCATTGTCAGTGTTAGTTTTGAATCTGCGCACCGAAGAGGGGTGAATTAGTTGAAATACCTAATGAACTCCTGTGCCCAATCTAAATATATTTTCCAAAACTAGACTTCTTGATGGACTTGTAGAAGAAAACCTCACTAAATTTGACCTTGTATAGCCCTCCGAATCCCTGTTTGAACCTTGCTGTCCTGATTGGTCGACTCATTGGTCGACTGGACCAGTAGACCAATCCAATCGACCAATGGTGTCTAAATTTACCAATTTGGTCCTGTCTCCTCTATTTAAGTCAAATCTCGGGATTACTTCGCCTCCTATGCCTCCTAAGCCTCTGGAATGAGTTAGAACCCTAATCTAATCAATTCCCTTGCATTCCTTGGTGATCTCTCACAAGACTTGAAGTAATCTTCTTCCTCTCGCATCAAAGGTATGTCTACTCTCTTTTCTTTCTTCTCCATCTCTGATTTTCTTTCTTTAATCTGTTCTTGGCTGAGATCAGGAAGAAGATGATGCACTCTTGCAACCATCCACTCCATGATCTCATCTTGTTCCTTGAGATCTATGATCATCATCATGATCTCAACCCCACCAATGGAATCTTTGAAAACCCTAACCCTAATCCTTTGAAACCCTAACCTCGGGTGATTATCTCGAGAACCTTTTTGGTAACCTCCCATGTGAGGGAAACCTCATGGGTAATGTGGAGGTTGATCTAAATTCAATATTCTTTAATTCTTCTTGTTGTAATTGGCCAATCATCAATTCCCTCCCTCCTGTGATATTAACCTTTTTATGGGAGCCATAAGGGTGAAACCCTAATTTCTTGGGTTAGATCAAGAACCCATCTTTTGACCATGATTATCTTCCCATAATGTTTCTATTAACCTAAACAAGATTTTCTTATTATGTTCTTGATTGCAACCATTCCCTTTCTTCCTGTGATCATAACCTTTTCATGAGAGCCATAAAGGTTGAAACCCTAATTTCTTGGGTTAAATCAAGAACCCATATTTTTACCATGACTTGATGATTTTATCTTCCCATATGATTCTAATACATCCTAAGAAGTTCCCCTTCGAATTTCGGATCAATCCGACTTCAAACGAAGAAGTTATGGCCAAAACAGTTTTCACTATTCCGTACTGACTCAATTGGTCGACTCATTGGTCGACTGGGTCAGTAGACCAAGGCAATCGACCAATGAAGTCAGTAGCTTCAATTTTCTCTCAGTTTGATTCGTTTGCTCTCCGATCTTTTAGGTATCTTTCCTAATGTTGTATCTATGCTTGTTAGGGGTTTATTTGCCATGTTTGGTGTCTCTCTCTTTGATCTTTGGATTATCTTCGGCGATAATCAGGTAAGGACAGTTGATTCCTTAACTACATAGATTGCTTGTTCTCTGGTTTCTACTTTATGAAACTATGAGATTACCTACTGTTATTGTATTTTAATTCTGATCTCCTACTGTGGGAACAGTAGCACTTATTTATATCATCTTTTCATTGTTTATGTTATATGAATTACTTATTACTGCTTAATCTGATGTTGCTTTTACATTCTCTTTTATATGATGAACTACTGGTTGTGTATGTCATGACTGATCTGAGAATGTGTTTGCTTAAGTTTGGTTTGGGATTGGGAAGTGTCCTTTTGACACTTTTGTCCTTGGACATTATCGGAAATAGTATGGGATGTTTCCGGGGTTGCCCATCGACACTTTCCCGAATCAATGATTGTCATACCTAGGGATGTCTAGCAGTGTTTGGCTAGGATATACCCCTGTTATATCAGACCCGATTCGGAAGGGTATTGAGACCGAACGACCCGTGGTAGCAATGGGGATTCACGGGCACTCAAGACCGGTGAGTTATATCCGTGAGAGGAAGGGAATCACATTGTGGGGGCCATTTATTGGAGGGTTGCATATGGCTAGACTTGGGCTCATGGGCGCTCAAGACCGGTAACCAACCCGTGAGAGGACATGAGAGCTTCCCGTTTACCATATGTGGATAACCAATAGGGTTGATGAGCCCGTAGTCCAAGTTGGTCGGTGCCATAGGATACGCTGACTCTAGTGCGAAGGATACCGGAAAGGATCGTCAGGGACGAGGAATGGACGTATCTGGAACTGAGTTGATATAACTGACTAGATGACTTGCATTGGACTAGGCTTTACCCTGACATGCGCCAGTACTTAGACCAATGGTGATGTGAGAGAGAGGTGACTTAACCCCCAGCCATGGAATGTCCCGAGGGATGCCGGACCCATTACCAACCGGCTGCCCAAGAATACCTTAAATGTCTGAGGGAATCCAAGATATCTTAAATGGTTGAGGATGTGAGCGGACCTACCCAAAGAAGTACGGTGCTATGACTTAAAGCATGTCTGCCATAGAGACCAGCATACATAGAGTTAGATGCATTCATACATTATCTGTTTCATATTGCATTGCATCTTGTTATGGTTTGCCACATGTTACCTATGATGTTATGGATTAACTTGCCTTACTGAGTTTCTTTCGAAACTCATTCCTTTTTTTGTACAATCTGTGTTAGACTTCTCTATAGGTTCGAATTTCTTTGACGGTACGAATGAGGAAGCACAAGGTGAAGAAGATGAAGACTGAAGAACAAGAAGAGCTGACTGAAGATGTGGATTAGATTTCTTTTGTTTCTTCTAGACTTATCTTTTACTTTACTTGTATTAGCTTAGAGCCTTATTTAGATTTCGATCTACCTTCCGCATGTATTTGTAGGGTATAATTCCGCTATACTCTACAGTTGTCTTTTGATTTGGTATCTTGTTATTCCGCACTCTGATATTCTATAGTGATCCTTCTGAGATCCTTTCTTGACTTTTATTATAAGTTACTTGAACATTATGATTTGTTCTTGCTTTTGATTATGTTATTGTGCGAAATGGATATGATCGTTCCTAAACTTGATCTTTAGGGCTGTGGATCACACTCTCGGGTATGCTAGATAGGGTACCGGCTGGGAGGATGTGACAATTCATTCTAATTCTTTTGAGTCACTTCTGGATCTATGACTCAGATTACCGGCCTAGAGCGCCCATCAAACCATACACTACCACGGGTCGTTCGGTCTCAATGCCCTTCCGATTCGGGTCTAACACGACAAGGACAATCCTAGCCACCCAACTAGACAATCCTATGTATGTCATCCAATAACCCGGGAAAGTGTCGATAGGCACCATCGAAGAACATCCCAAACCATTCCCTCCAATTCTGAAGGACAGAAGTGTCGATAGGACACTCCTCAAATCCCAAGTTATATGTAGGCAATCACATATTCAAGTTCATGATTTCTCATGCATCCAATACATCTTCATAATAAAAGTTAAATCATGATATTGAAATGAATCATCATAGACATAAGTAATCAAGAATAATAATTTAACATGACAAGAGTATAAGAATTTCGATACTACTGTCCTAACACATGTATAACAGTCTTATGATAATTAAAAGTAATCAAGAGATTCTATTCTTTAAGTAAGAACACAATTCATAAGTTGATGGCCTATATGTTTATGGAGATACCTTAGGTTGAGTTGATGATGAATTGAGAATACCAAGAAATGGTCCAAAAGAATTGTTAAAACCCTAAACAAAATCAATAATAAGTTAGAGAAGAAATCGGGAAGATTGGATGTGAAATGGGTCTAAACCTGCTAAAGTTGCTGTCAGCAACAACTTTGGTCGATGGTCTTTGGTCGATGGCATCAACCAAAGAGGATCGACCAAAATTCTTTTCGGGACAGAATAGTGGATTTTGGGGGTTTTCATCCGAAATTGGTTTTCCGGGGTTCGGATCAATCTGAAACTTGGAGGAATGCTTAAGAACAGTATGAGGACACTATAATTCAAGAAAATAACATAATCCAATGGTCTAAATAGAAAGCCCCAATTTGAGCTATCAAGTTCAAGAGACAAGCATCATGGCATGAATTGGAATTGATTGCATTGGCATAGAAATGGCATGCAATAGCTAGGAAAACTTATATAAATTCGATTGGAATCATATGATAGTGATAAACATGAACATAGCATACCATACAACTCAGTTTTGTACAAAATGGCATGATGTTAAGAGGAAAATCAAGGAATACATATGCGAGGCTTGAGATGGGGGCATAACATAATAGATGGCTAAGGAAATCATAGGTTAAGCATGAGTGGACACTTGGAGTGATGGTTGCAAGGTTGCAGCACCATCTCCAATGTCTCAACAGCAAGAGAGGAATAAAAAAGAATAGAAAAAGGTAGAATAGAGAGTGGAATGATGATTCATACGTTGTTGTTGAAGATGGAGGCAAGAATCAATGGTAAACAATGTGTTTTTGGTGGAGTATCCTTCACATATGCCTAGGAGTTGCTTTGGGAAGCTCCCCCCACGTTTTCAGGAGTGAAAATGATTGCAATAGGGCTCAAGGCTCGAGGTTATAATAATTAGAAAAGAGAATATTCCATGGAATCATTAACTTGGCTGACTGGGAAACTTTGGTCGATGGCATCGACCAAAGAGGATCGACCAAAATATTTCTCAGCAGAAAAACAAGTTTAGTTCAGCAACTTCAGTGGGGTTTTGAAAGGCTATACAAGGTCAAATTGAGTGACGTTTTCTTCCACAATTCAATCAAGAAGTCTAGTTTCAGGGAATACCTTTGGATTGTGCACGGGAGGTCATTAAGTACTTCAACTAAATCAATCTTCTCCGATGTGCAGACTTTCCTTAAACACTGACAATGCATTGAAGCAAGGGGTATCATCATCAATGTCCATGGGCTCGGTCTCCGCATCATAGTTATCAATCAGAAGGGTCCACAAGTCTCTTCTACCACCGCTTCGGGTCTTCGGGCCTAAATACAACAGTGGATCCAGGTTAGGGCCAGGGTTAGAATAGGGCTGGATATTACAGGAGCCCTATTCCAATGATTGCAACTCCTGAGAACGTGGAAAAGCCTCTCAAGAACTCCTCCTTGGTAATGGTGAAGCATCTTCCCCATTAAATCATTGTCAACTACTCACTTCCACTCTCTTGTTCTACTCTCAAGGTATGATTCTCTCCTAGTCACTTTCTCACTCATCTTTACTCTTATTTTACTGTTGGGACCATGGCCAAGGTGCTGCAACCTTGCAAACACCTTGCCATAAGTCTTCTTTACCTATTACATTAATGTTTTCCCCAATCTTGCTATGATTCACTTACCTCTTGATCATTAACTATCCATTTCCATGATTTGTTACTCACCAACTTGCTTTATTTACCAAAACTGAGATAAAGCCTATGATTAACCTAATCTATACCTTGCATATGATCTCAATATTGCTCCTAAGTGATTCCCTACCTAATCCATTATGTTTTCCCCCAATTTGCATTAAGCAATAACCAATGTCATGATTTCCAACTCTTGAACCTGATATGCCAATTTTGGGATTTCTAAATGGACCATTGGATTATGTTAATTCCTTGATAATTAGTGTCCCTATATTGTAGTTGAACTGTTCCCCAAGTTTCGTATCGATCCGAGACCCGAAAGACCAGATCTGGGCCAAAACCCAAAAACCCAGCTTGCTGTCCAAAACTCTTTGGGTCGATGCTTTTTGGCTATGCCATCGACCCAATGTATCGACCAACAGAGTTGCTGTCAGTAACTTTTGCCTAGTTTTGATTCGTTCGATCTCCGATTATTCTAATTTCTTCTCTAATCCTTCATATATGTTTATTTAGGGTTTTAAGACTAATTGGGCCACTTGCTTGGGATCTTGGACCATCTTCTTCTCCAACTTAAGGTAAGGATAGTTATCGCTATAATGACATAGGATGTGAAATTTTGACTTGGTGTTCCTAACCTAATGAACATAGTCTCTATTTCATATTCTTATCATGTTAGACTTGTTACATATGTCTTTTAACAGTAGCTTTGTGTTTAAATTAGTTTTGTTTCAATGTCTATTATGATTATCTATTTCAATATATGATAAATTATGTCAATGTCATGAATAGAATGTTTACTATGATGTTGTATCTTGTTAATTGATATGATGAACTTGGGCATGTGATTGCTTAAGTATAACTTGGGATTGAGGAGTACCCTACTGGAACTTCTGTCCTTGGACATCGGAGGGAATAGTATGGGATGTTCTCCGAAGATGTCCACCGATGCTTTCCTGGGTTATTGGATGACATACATAGGACTCGTCTAGAGTTGTTTGGCTAGGATGTCCCTATCATATCAGACCTGATTCGGAAGGGCATTGAGACAGAACGACCCATGGTAGTAGTGTGGATTTGTGGGCGCTCAAGACCAATAACCACTCCGTGAGAGGACATAAATTGCATTGCGGATACCCGAAAGGGGCCATTTTTCGGTAGGGTTGCAAATGGCTAGACTTGGGCTCATGGGCACTCAAGACCGGTGAAATGATCTGTGAGGGGACGTGAGAGCTTCCCGTCTACCATTTGTGGATGACCAATAGGGTTGATGAGTCCAATGAGTAATATCCGTGACTCTAGTGTGAAGGATACTAGAAAGGATCCCGAGAGGGGAGGAATGGACGTATCTGGAATTGACATGATATGATTAAGTAGATGACTTGCATTGGGCTAGGCTATATCTTGACATGCGCCAATACTTAGACCAAATGGTGATGTGAGAGAGCGGTGACCGAAACCCCAACCATTGAATTGTCCGAGAGGGATGCATGACCCAATTCACCCCGGTGATGAGTGACTGAGACTACCTAAAGAAGTATGGTGCTACGGCTTAAAGCATGTCTACCATAGATGACCAGCATACTTAGAGTAGAATCATATTGCATCATATGTCTCATATCATCTGCACTATTTCATTATTGTTATCATGTGGCTTATGTGTTGTGGAATAACTACCTTGCTGAGTTCTTTTGAACTCATTCCTTTTTGTTGCAATATGTTGCTAGACTACTCTACAGGGGATTACTATGATGGCATGTTCCCCGAGGTAGACCCGGATACCCCATACCACTATCCGGAGGCTAGCTACAATGAAGACTTCTGTTACGGTACTGAAGAAGATCTTTCGGCGTACCAGGGTTAGCCCTTGGATAGTTTGGGAGTAGCCATGTTGGATCTCTATGGTCTTCACTTTTGAAGAGAACTTATTTATTGTGGAGGAGACTTATGCATAGCTTCCCACCCCCCTTCTTTTGTGTCAGTTAAACTTTGAAGAATTGTAATAACTTTTAATTTATCTTCATAACTTGAGATTTGTAATTATCTATTTTTGACCTCACTTTTTGCTTGTTTGAAGAAGTGGATTCCGCCCTCTGCCTTCTTGTTTTATATTTCAGCACTCTGATTATCTTTGGTATCTCATTTCCGAATTATATTATTATCGATTGTTTAGTTTAATTGTTCATGATTGTGTTATTGTCGATGTGGATGGTTTGGTCCCTGGACTATGGATCTTCGGGGCTGTGGATCACATCCCGGGTATGCCAAATAGGGTACTGGCTAGGTGGATGTGACAGAGTGGTATCAGAGCCCAGGTGCAGTAAGACCTTAACCATAGAAACGATGACGGAACATTCCGAGTTACAGATCAAAAGGTAACTCAAGTATTCTTAGAGGTGAATAATAGATAACCGGGATTAGTAACTAAATGAATGAAACTTAACTGATTATGGAATAAGACACAATAATATAAGCAAAACAACTGGATCTCATTAATCACATAAGAAATTTTTACAAGTCTGAAAGAAAGTATATTTGGAAAACATAAAAGGAAATTCCTAGTACTATCTATCTAGGTGATCTACTCCGATGATCTGTTTGATCTCTCGTCGATCTGAACTCATCCTCGAGTCATGTAAACCTCTCACCTAGAGTGTGCATGTATGACTACATCCTCATCTGTCGAGCCTCGATCCTCTCGAGTATGGAATGAATCGAAGACTGGTGAGAAGCCACACTTGGAGTCTCAGAAGTTTGGTGAGATGAACCCCCAACCTCGAATAATCGTGGAGTAGGAATCTCCTCATGCCCTTGATCAACATCCTGAGCTGGAACATCACCGTGACCATCATCGTCTCCATGCTCATCTCCGTCGTCATCACCCTCATCATCATCTCATCCCTCTGGGGCATCATTCTCAGCACCCTCAGCGATGTCGGCCTCATCATCTGATCTAACTACATCATGAAGCCCCATCTTCCTGATCGACCATGCACAGAGGTCCTCACTTATCTCTATATCAGGAATCATCAGTGTGTCCTCTAAGTCCACCTGGACGTACTGGAAGATGCGTGTCAGGACTCGACCAAAAGCTAAGTTCCTGACCTCGGGGGACTCAACTCGGTCTATCGTGACATGCTACATGATGTGAGCCAAGTCTATCTGCATTCCAGTGTAAATGCTATAGATGACTAATGCCTCCATAATCGTAACCCTGCTGTGATGCCCTGCCTTTGGAAGGATGTTTCGCCCGAAGAAGCGAGCGATAACTTGAGCCGATGGCCGCATAGAAGTGCCGCTCCTGGGCATATAGCAGTCCTCGTCATCCCATAGAGTCATGCATACCTCGTTTATCTCGTATGGAAGAAGAGCCTCTAAGATGTCCGTGCTAGGAGGAATCCACCAACGGAAATCCGGTACGGACGGCACCCCCAAGATCATAGCCAGCTCACTAGTGGTGAATGTGATCTCGATGCCTCTGACCACGGAGTAGATGACAATCCGAGAACCGTCTCATGGTTCATCCTCGAATCGGTAGGTTAGGTTACTATAGAAGTACTTGACGAGCTCTGGATAGACCGGAAATGGCGTGGTGTACAAAGGTAGCCAACCCATCATCTCTAATCTCTCCCGGATGCGGAAAGTCTCTAGCTCATCCAAGACTACCAACCGCCCGTACTCGATCGGTATGTCGTAGAAGTAGCGCTTAAACAGGAACTCTGCCTAAGGTGATATGAAGAGGTCCTCCTCGGTAACCTCCTACCGTGGAGCGTGCCCTCAACCTCTATCAGCCCTCCGTACTCCTCAGGGCATGATGAATCTGTGGAGACAAGAAAGAGATTTCATTTTGATTAGTCCCCGTGTGCATTGGTTAGATGAAGGGCATTTTCGAAATTTTTGAAAAATTAAAATTTTTGCAAAACTGCGATTCGAACATACTAGCATGTGCATAAGACTTGGATAAACATGCTGGGATGTTTTGTTTGGTGAAAACCTAACATTTTGGCCATGTGGAAGTGAAAATTCAACAAGAAGTAAGGAGGAAAATCCCTCTTTTGACTAGACTTGTGATTTTTCAAAAATTGGATTTTCAGTGAACCGAGTGTGGGAACACCTTCCACATGGTAAATTAGTCATGTGGGACTTGGTTTCATGTCAAAATTCAATTTGGTTTGGAAATGGGACAAGTATTTGCAAAGTTGGAAAATTTTGATATGAATAGTGATTTTGGAACCAAAGTGTGTGTAATCTTGTGTTCTATGCTTGGTTTTGTTTATAGACTAATGGGAACATGCTTCTAAACATTCCTAGGCATGATTCTATCCATTAGCAACAAACATTATGCAGTTTTGAAGAAAAATCATACCATGGTGAATGAAAATGCAAGAAAAGAGAAAAGAACATAAGACTTACTTGTGTAGATGATCAATACAAGTTTGCAAGAGTGTTGGAAGCCTCAAATCACCCCTAAAACCCTTAGAAACCTTAAGAAGAAATTTTTCCTAGAGCCAAAAATGAAATGGATGTGTTTTGAAATGAAACAAGTTGGCCATATATTCTGTTTTCGTGCGGATATTGTTTTGGTCAATACTATTGGTCGATGCCATCGACCCAAAGTATCGACCAATAGGGGAAAATTTCTGCTTTTGGGTTTTTGTGGAAATCTGAATTGTGATTTGATTTTTTTTTCAATGTTGGATTATAATCTTGCTATGTTGATGATTTTAAGTATGATGTGAGCATTCTAATCTTTTGATCAAGTGATTATTGACGAAGTTGAATTCCGATGTTGTAATCCTCAATTTTTGCAGAATGGTGCTTCTAAGAAATCGTTTGATTGGTTCAGATAATTCTGGAGTTGACGATGTGCTTGCTGGGGTCCCAGGCCAGCAAGAACAAAGGGAGAACCCTGCCCCTAATGGAGTTCCCGATGCCCCTGAAATCGGAAGCTTTAGAGACATTGCTAGCGTTATGACCAACATGATGCAGCAACAGGCAGCACAGTTCAATAAAATGATGATCGGATTTATGGCGTTGCGAGAAGAGAATCGAGCAAGTGGTTCAAGGAACCCTGGCTGTGCAGCTCCGTATGTGGAGAGGTTCACAGAGATCCCGCATACCAAGCTGATGGAGAGTTTTCTTAAGCTTCAAGTACCATCTTTTACTGGCATGACCAAGGACGCCCTCTTTCCTAATAGATGGTTGAGAGAACTGGAGAAGGCATTCAGACACCTGCAGTGTTCAGATATTCAAAAGGTGTTGTTTGCAGAGCAAAAGCTTCAACATGAAGCTGATGCATGGTGGACCTCCACCAGGCCTATTCTCGAGAACCTCCATGTCGGTGTGATTTCTTGGGAGTTGTTTAAAGAAGCGTTCTGTAGGAACTATTTCCCTAAGTCAGTGAAAGATGCCAAGGAAGCAGAGTTCATGGTATTAGTACAAGGTTCCCTTTCTGTGCTGGGAGTACCAACGAAGTTTGAAGAACTCTTTTTCTTCGCTCCTGATTCCTTAGGTTCCGATGTTGCCAAAGCGAAGAAATTCTTCAAAGGGCTGCGACCTTCGATCAAAGTTCACCTCACTGCCTTGCCTCTTGGGAACTATGCTCAGGCCCTTGAGAATGCGAAGAAAATTGAGGAAACCGAGAAGGAGAACATGCAAGCACGAGACCTTGGCCAGTATAGACCTCCTAGATTTGTTGATTGTACTGACCGTCGCTTTGCGAGGCTTGCATCGTACCCCACTCCCACCTTCTAGCCACGGAGTGTTGGGCCGAGTCCTAGTGCTACTCATGTAGGTCAGTATTGTAACACCCATCCCAAATCTAGCCCGGAAACTCTATCTATTTTGGTGAAGTAAGTTTTGTTTAATGTTGACTTCGAAGTTTGACCGTGATTTCAGTTTTACTATCTTTGAAAATCTTAGGAAGCCATGTCAGACATTTCCCTTAGAGTTGATCCAATGTCCCAAAATGAAGGTAGATGTCCTAGTGGGCCATCTCAGTAGAAGATATGGTGTTTGACCCAAAACCCATGGATATTGATGATGGTGTTTCCTTATGGAAACCTTTTTTGATTTGGTGTTGAACTAATGAAGAACTTGGTTGATGGACCTAAAGCTTAGTTGGACCTGGTTTGAAGACTTCCCTCCATACTAGGTAAGTAGTATGATGTGTTGAAAGAAGCCCATCCAAAAATATTGAAGTTAGGCCCATTAAATCCTTTGTTTTGAATAAGTTGTCCAGGCAGTGGCATTTTGGTAATTTTCTGTTTTGATGGTTTTTAAAAGCTTTATTTCTTTTAATTTCGTGGTAAACTATTCCCACCATGTTTCTAAACCTCTTGATGGCATGTGATCGACCTTTGAACTTCCTCTTTGGCGACCAATCAACCAACAGGGTCAATTTGGTCAGTTGGGTGAAATTCTAGTAATTCTTGAACTCTTTGTGCTATTTAAAAGGGGGAACTCCATATTTTTCACTCTCATTCTGTTCTAAGCCTTTGGAGAACGTGGAAAAGCCCTAGATCCTCTCCTTCGAAGCCAAGGAAGATCCTCAAGCATCTCTTCATATTTTTTCATCGGTTTCTCTTCTAAAATGTTGGTATTCAATTTGTTTCTTCTTTAATTCATTCTTTCTTCTCTACTTCTGATATTCTGATTTTGAGAAGGGTATTACACTGCTGTAATGACCTATTCTCTGATTCTTTTAGCCCTAGAGTGAATTCCACAATTCACTCTATGTTCTTGAAAGCCATATGGCGATGATTCTTGAATTTGATTCCACCAAAGCTCTTAATGATACTTTCCCTAATTTTCTACCTATCTTTATGATTGTGGGGAAGGTCTCATATTATTACCATGACCTTCCCTTGTGTCCTCATGATTGAGGGGTTGATCCTTGTTATTCCTTGGACCATTGGAAACCAAAAGGGTGAGATTTTGAAGGGAAATTCTTGGGTAACTCTCATGAGAGGGTAACCAATTGGGGACCCTTATATTTTCTATTAATTCTTTGGACTCTCCCCAAAACCTTTCTTGATTGTAAATTCTTTGTCCTAAGGGTGAATCTTTATTCTCCTTAGTCTTTCCGTGGATACATGGATTCTTGTTAGTAATCCCTAATTGTATGATTTGAATTTCTTTCCCTTCACTTTAATTGAGAACCTTATTTTCTCTCATTGGTAGACCCTTCCTAATTCCATTCTTTATTTTGAAATATTAATGAGATGTTCCCTTATCTATCTTGGGTTGTTTTTGTGGGAGTTAATTATGGGTAACTCTCATGGGAGGTAACCAACTCTCATGAGAGGTAACCATATCTGAAACCCTAATGTTCTTTTATCTGTTGGAAACTTCCCAACACTTTTTCAGATTGTGCATTCTTTGTTTCTCTTTCCCTTGGGTGAATCTTGATTCTTTGTTTCTCTTTCCCTTGGGTGATATTTGTGTTAACCTAAACTTGATCACTATATTTTCTTCATGATCCATGTTTAACCTAATTAGGATTTCTAATTATTCTTTCTTCGTTCTTGTTCTTGATGAGATCCTATCCAGAAACGAATCTCTGCATTTGTTAATGGATGGATCTAGTCAAGGGGAAAGTTTCTGGGTAATCCATTTATGGTATTTGTTAGGCTTCTTATCACCTATTGTCTCTTGGAATGTTAGATTCGAGACTTTGGCCATGATCACTCAAAATCCGGATTGAAAACGGATGATCGAAGCCTTGAGTTTCGGATCTGAAACTCTCTATTTTTGGGGCGGTCACTAGTGGCGGTCGCTCAACCTAAGCGACCGGCCCAAGCGACCGGCCGGTTTCCAGTGTCTGTGTAAGTTTGATTTTGGATTTGTTTTGACTCTTGACTCTTTTATATTCTTGTAACCCTCTATATAGGTGTTCTCTATTTCAAGTAGAAGTCTTATAATAGTTTCTGGAATTCAAGTTAGAGGAGTTTTACATAATTACAGGTAAGGACATGCATTCTTATTTATATGCAATTACATATACATGATGATTCAGCTGTTCTATTTACTATTCTTTGATCATGTAACTTGCTGTAATTGTATAAAGCATGTGAATCTTATTGTATACTTGTTGTTTTGTGGTGTTCCTTAATGTACTTCATCTTTTATGATATTGCACAACTGTTCATGGTATGATAAAGATTGTTGTAGTGTAGTTGTGATGGAAGGGGTATTCCATTGGGATATATTGGCTGGAGATATCAGAGGGCTGTGGTATGGGACACATGCTCATTGATGCCTCTAGCACTATCATGATTACTGGATGACATACTTAGGGAGTCTAGAATTGCATGGCTAGGTACCCCACATACTATTACCCTTTCGGCAGGGGAATTGAAGCCGAGTGACCCGTGACAATGGTGACGTGACTCTGTTTCATCCTATAGCGGTAACCAGTCCGTGCGGAGACTCAATGGTCCACTGTTGGTCATGCAATGGTAGGGTTGCATATGTTAGGGTTGGGCTCATGGACGTCCAAGGAACGGACCGGGTGTCGTGAGGAGTCATGAGAGCATCCGCCCCAATAATATGTGGATGACCATAGGGTTAAGGAGTGGAGTCCAACAGCGGTAGCCAGTCCGTGAGGGTTCTCACTCCTAGGTTGCGAAGGATACTAAACAGAGTTGGTCGGTGCCATAGGGGAAGTATCTGGACTCCATATAGTATGTTACCATTATGACCTTGCATTGGATTAGAAACCCCGACATGCGCCAGTACTCATTGCCAATGGTCGTGGTGAGAGAGTGTTGACTTAACCCCCAGCCACGGTTTTGAGAGCCAGGTGTGGACTTACCCCTTTGCCCAGGATCCCTACAGAGGTAACCAGTCCTTGCCGGATCAGAGTGATGAGACTTACCCAGAGGAGGGCTGATGTATATCTTAAAGCATGTCAGCTATTAGAGACTTGCATAGTTAGATCTTAGTAGCATTCATATTTCTGCATACCATCCATATCATTTCATCTGTGCATTCATGGATTGTATTGACATATATATGAGAATTGCTTGTTCCTTACTGAGTTAGTTGGAACTCATTCCTTTCATTGTATATATTATATAAACTGTACAGATAGTTGCACAACGTCGAACGTTGGAGATGATTCGTATGAAAGAACTTTCTTGTATGAAGCTGATGTTGATACAGACAGTGATACATGAACTTGCAGAGCATGAGGACTTCTGAAGATGCTTGTGTGCACCTTTAGCACCCATTGATGGCCGACAAAGGTAGATTACCAGGATTTTGATGATCGTATGGAGAAAGATTGGAGGACATCTTTATTTGCTAATTTAGAAAACTAGTTTTTAGATTTATAAAAGAAAACCAAAGAGAAGATTATTTAGTTATTTATTTTGTTTCCGTTGAACTCGATATTACTTTTGATTCTTGATTTTCCCTCTTTCGTTCGTTCTTGGATATTTATTGGAGTATTTGGACTCCTGTAACCTTTTTATTAATTATTGCCCTATTCTTGCTCTTGATTACATGTATTTGTATTTATTATTATTGATAGACTAAAACCATGGATCCTGTGACGGTTCGCACCCACGGGTTGTCGGGCGGTAACCGGGGCCCGGCGGGCGGGGTGTGAACACCTAGCTTTGGTTGAGTTTGCCTATAATAACAGTTATCAATCAACAATAGGCATGGCTCCATTTAAAGCTTTATACAGTAACACTGGTAGGACACCTTTGTATTGGACTGAGATAGGTGAAAGAAAAGTCTTAGGTCCTGAAATGATTGAAGCTACAAGTGCGATGGTTGACATGATTAGAGAAAGGATTAAGTCTGCCCAGTCAAGATAGAAATCTTATGCCGACAAGAGAAGGACCGATTTGGAGTTTCCAATTGGAGAGAAAGTTTTCCTTAAAGTGTCACCTATGAAAAGGGTGACGAGATTCAATGTGAAAGGAAAGCTTAGCCCTCGCTTCATTGGACCTTATGAAATCTTGGAGAAAGTTGAACCTGTTGCTTATTGCTTGGCCTTGCCCCCATCTCTTGCTGGAGTTCACAATGTGTTCCATGTTTCGATGCTTCGAAAGTACATAGAGAACCCGGAACACATATTACAGCAAGCACCCGAAGGACTTAGTGCCGATCTTTCTTACAATGAAGGACCAGCCGAAATCCTAGATAAAAAGGACAAGCAACTGCGGAATTGCACCATCCCTTTGGTGAAGATTCGGTGGAAGAATCATACCCCGGAAGAAGCTTCATGGGAGAAGGAAGACAAAATAAAGGAGAAGTTTCCTCATCTTTTTGGAAGCACAGGTACGCTTTCAATTTCGAGGACGAAATTTCTTTTAAGGGGGGGAGAATGTAAAATCCAGCTTTTACCTAACCTTGATCCGACCCGGAAATTGTTGTGTTTGTAGGTCCAAAGACCCGAAGTGGTGGTAGGAGGGACTTATGGACCCTACTAGTTGATGATGTGGTGTCAGAACTCCAATCTATGGACATTGATGATGTTGCTCCTTCCTTGAGCACATTATCAGTGTTAAGTTAGAATCTGCGCACTGATGAAGAGTGAGACAGTTGAGATATCAAACGGACTCCTATGCAAAATCCGAAGGTAGTCCCCGAAACTAGACTTCTTGAGTGAACTATAGGAGAAAAACCCAGGCAATTTGACCTTTTATAGCCCTCCAAGTCCACACCTAAAGTTGTTGAACTATGCTGAAAAATTCTGCAGAAACATGTATTGGTTGATACTATTGGTCGATACCATCGACCCAATGTATCGACCAACAGTGTTGCTGAACCTAGGTTTAAAGATTCTCTGGAATATTCTTCATTCTATTTAATCATTCCTCGAGGCCGGAGCCCTATTCCAATGATTTCAACTCCTGAGAACGTGGAATAGCCTCTCAAGAACTCCTCCTTGGTAATGGTGAAGCATCTTCCCCATTAATCATTGTCAACTACTCACTTCCACTCTCTTGCTCTACTCTCAAGCTATAACTCTCTCTCCTAGTCACTTTCTCACTCATCTTTACTCTTATTTTACTATTGGGACCAAGACCAAGGTGTTGCAACCTTGCAAACACCTTGCCATAAGTCTTCTTTACCTATTACATTAATGTTTTCCCCAATCTTGCTATGATTCACTTACCTCTTGATCATTAACTATGCATTTCCATGATTTGTTACTCACCAACTTGCTTTATTTACCAAAACTGAGATAAAGCCTATGATTAACCTAATCTATACCTTGCATATGATCTCAATATTGCTCCTAAGTGATTCCCTACCTAATCCATTATGTTTTCCCCCAATTTGCATTAAGCAATAACCAGTGCCATGATTTCCAACTCTTGAACTTGATTATGCCAATTTGGGGATTTCTAAATGGATCATTGGATTATATTAATTCCTTATTAGTGTCCCTATATTGTAGTTGAATTGTTCCTCAAGTTTCGTATCGATCCGAGACCCGAAAGACCAGATCTGGGCCAAAACCCAAAAACCAAGCTTGCTGTCCGAAAATCTTTGGATCGATGCTTGTTGGTCAATGCCATCAACCCAATGTATCGACCAACAGAGTTGCTGTCAGCAACTTTTGCCTAGTTTTGATTCGTTTGATCTCCGATTATTCTAATTTCTTCTCTAATCCTTCATATATGTTTATTTAGGGTTTTAAGACTAATTGGGCCACTTGCTTGGGATCTTGGACCATCTTCTTCTCCAACTTACGGCAAGGATAGTTATCGCTATAATTACATAGGATGTGAAATTTTGACTTGGTGTTCCTAACCTAAGAACATAGTCTCTATCTCATATTCTTATCATGTTAGACTTGTTACATATGTCTTTTAATAGTAGCTTCGTGTTTACATTAGTTTTGTTTCAATGTCTTATTATGATTATCAATTTCAATATATGATAAATTATGTCAATGTCATGAATAGAATGTTTACTATGATGTTGTATCTTGTGAATTGATATAATGAATTTGGGCATGTGATTGCTTAAGTATAACTTGGGAATGAGGAGTACCCTACTGGTACTTCTGTCCTTGGACATCGAAGGGAATAATATGGGATGTTCTCCGAAGATGTCCACCGATGCTTTCCCGGGTTATTGGATGACATACATAGGACTCGCCTAGTGGTGTTTGGCTAGGATGTCCCTCTCATATCAGACCCGATTCGGAAGGGCATTGAGACCGAACAACCCATGGTAGTAGTGTGGATTTGTGGGCGCTCAAGACTGGTAACCACTCCGTGAGAGGACATAAATTGCATTGGGGATACCCCAAAGGGGCCATTTGTTGGTAGGGTTGCAAATGGCTAGACTTGGGCTCACAGTCACTCAAGACCGGTGAAATGATCCATGAGGGGACGTGAGAGCTTCCCGTCTACCATTTGTGGATGACCAATAGGGTTGATGAGTCCAGTGAGTAATATCCGTGACTCTAGTGTGAAGGATACCGGAAAGGATCCCGAGAGGGGAGGAAGGGACGTATCTGGAATTGACATGATATGATTAAGTAGATGACTTGCATTGGGCTAGGCTATACCTTGACATGCGCCAATACTTAGACCAAATGGTGATGTGAGAGAGCAGTGACTGAAACCCCAACCATGGAATTGTCTGAGAGGGATGCAGGACCCAATTCACCCTAGTGATGATTGACTGAGACTACCTAAAGAAGTATGGTGCTACGGCTTAAAGCATGTCTACCATAGATGACCAGGATACTTAGAGTAGAATCATATTGCATCATATGTCTCATATCATCTGCACTATTTCATTATTGTTATCATGTGGCTTATGTGTTGTGGAATAACTACCTTGTTGAGTTCTTTTGAACTCATTCATTTTTGTTGCAATATGTTGCTAGACTACTCTACAGGTGATTACTCTGATGGCATGTTCCCCGAGGCGGACCCGGATACCCCATACCACTATCCGGAGGCTAGCTACAATGAAGACTTTGGTTACGGTACTGAAGAAGATCCTTCGGCGTATCAGGGTTAGCCTTGGATAGTTTGGGAGCAGCCATGTTGGATCTCTATGGTCTTCACTTTTGAAGAGAACTTATTTATTGTGGAGGAGACTTATGCGTAGCTGCCCACCCCCCCTTCTTTTGTGTCAGTTAAACTTGGAAGAATTGTAATAACTTTTAATTTATCTTCGTAACTTGAGATTTGTAATTATCTATTTTTGACCTCACTTTCCGCTTAATTGAAGTAGTGGATTTCGCCCACTGCCTTCTTGTTTTATCTTTCAGCACTCTGATTATCTTTGGTATCTCATTTCCGAATTCTATTATTATCGATTGTTTAGTTTAATATTGATTGTTCATGATTGTGTTATCGTCGATGTGGATGGTTTGGTCCCTGGACTATGGATCTTCGGGGCTGTTGTCACATCCACCCAGCCGGTACCCTATCTGGCATACCCAAGTGTGTGATCCACAGTCCACAAGATCCAGTAGTTAGTGAAATCATCCTCCCACATTCACAACAATATAATCAAGAACAAGACTAAATCAATAATATTATTCAAATGAATCATAGATAAGTAACGAGATAATCATCAGAGTGCGGAAAAGATACCAATAGATATATAAATCAAAAGTAGAGTGAGGCGGAATCTCACTCCACGAGTACAGCGGAATGTAGTTCGAAAATCAAATGGGATTACAACCGATTCTAAAGACAGGAAAGAAAGATATAATCTAACTAAACTAGAGTCTTTGCTACTTTATAAAGGATGTCCTCATAAATGTAGACTTCATCGATGATGCTCAGACGCTCCCACTCCATAGTAGGGCTAATCCTGGTAATAAGAGAGACCACTCGAGGGATCCCCACAGTAATCTTTGTAATTGCCAACACTTTGCGTAAGGTACACTTCTTCATCTTACGCTTCCTCATATTGCGCTTCATAACCATCAAAACTTGTAGAATAGTCTAACAAAAGATATTGTACAAAAAGGAGTGAGTTTCAAAAGAAACTCAGCAAGGCAAGTTATTCCATAATAGCATAAATAACATAGTATCACAAACAAAACAATAAGTGATATGATATGAGACAACAATGCATGTATGAGTCTAACTCTATGTATGCTGGTCTCTATAGGCAGACATGCTTTAAGTCATAGCACCATACTTCTCTGGGTAGGTCTCATCACACAACGCCGGTTGGTAGTGGGTCCTTCATCCATCTTGGACAATCCATGGTTAGGGGTTAAGTCACCTCTCTCTCACATCACCGTTTGGTCTAAGTATTGGCGCATGTTAAGGAAAAGCCTAGCCCAATGCAAGTCTTCTACTTAGTCATATCAACTCAGATCCAGATACGTCCATTCCTCGCCCCTGGCGATCCTTTCCGGTATCCTTCACACTAGAGTCAGCGTATTCGACTCTCTCAAATACGGACTCATCAACCCTATAGGTCATCCACATATAGTAAACGGGAAGCTCTCATGTCTTCTCACGGGTTGGTTACCGGTCTTGAACGTCCATGAGCCCAAGTCTATCCATATGCAACTCTACCCACAAATGGTCCCCACAATGTGATTCATGTCCCCTCACGGATATAACTCACCGGTCTTGAGCACCCATGAATCCCCATTGCTACCACAGGTCGTTCGGTCTCAATACCCTTCCGAATCGGGTCTGATATAACAAGGGTGTAACCTAGCCAAACACTGCTAGACAAGTCCTAGGTATGAAAGCCAATAATTCGAGAAAGCGTCAAAGGGCAACATTGGAAATATCCCATACTACTCCCAATGAGGTCCAAGGACATAAATGTCGAAAGGACATTCCCCAATCCCAAATCATACCTAAGCAATCAGAATCATAATTCAGTCATATCATCCACGACAAATATCTCAGCATATGAAAGAGTATAATAAGACAAGTTAAATAAATAAGAAAATATACATGAGTAAGTATTCATACATAATCAAGTACATAAAGTAAATAAGGAAATAAGATTCTAATGTACTTGCAACATTCATATCATAATAGAAACTAACATAACAGTAGCAAATCTAAGTAGTTCCCAAATTAGAAACTAAATCTATGCAAATTTATGTTAATATGGTAACAACTTTCCTTACCTTAAATAGATTCGAAAGTATTCCGGACGGACAAGAGGATGAATCCAAAGTTAGCAAATAAACCATAGAATAGCATCACACAATCATTAGGAAGTAGTCCTAAAAGAATAAGCATGAATCGAATCAAATCGGATGAAGAAAACAAATTCTGCTGTTGCGGGTTGATTGGCTGGGTTGAGTGCTCCAGTCGACCCAGGCAATCTGCCCAAGAGCAAATCCGAAAATAAAAATAGAATCTTGGTCCGAAACCTATGCTACGCAAACCGGAATGCGACGAAACTTGGAGGGATTGTCTAACACATTAGTCTAAGACTAAAAAGTATAATTTAGACATCAAACCACCATTAAAACATTACTTACTAATTTAGAACCATAGTTTCTATTTTGGTAAAAATCATAGTTTTCATTGGAAACATGCTATGAATGAAAGAGATGAACTAGAGATGAACTAGAGATGATTAGATCTCATTCTAGTACAAGAACACAGTAGATCAGAGGTATGAATAATCATAGAGAAGCATCTATAATGCTAGAATGAATCAAAATAGGAAATATTATCATAGTTAAGAAGAAATCATAAGAATCGTGTCAAGAATGAATGAGATGATCATAGTACAAGAGAATGAAAAGAGATTGTAAAGATATGACTACAAGGTTGTAGCATCTTCATCATAATCTCAGTTCAGAGATGAGAGTGATCATAGAAAGAATAAATCATTAACATAAAAGATAGATTACTAACCTTTAATTGAAGAACAAGAGAGAGAGTTTGCAAGATTGCAAGATTAGGTCTTCTTCTTCACTCTTGGAGGCTTGGAGATGGTTTCCCTTCGTTCTCTATGTGTTATGGAGGCTAGGGATACTAAAATCACGAAGTCATGGGGTATATATAGCAAGATTCTCAAAACAGAAGATTTTGTTCGAGTTTAGCAACTCTGGGTCAATTGGCTGGGTAGCATGGCCCAGTCGACCCAAGCACTCGACTCAGGCTGACAGCAAAGCCAAAAATAGGGATTTGAGGGTCTTTCACTACTCGGAATCAAACGAAACCTTAAACACATATTCTATAACATACCTAGCATGGGGAAAATGGCTTTAAATCATATCCCACCAAGCTCTAAGGTCATCAACTAATCTTCTATTCATCAAGGTGCAGTCTCTTCTCTATATCTAACACTGACTTCAAGTATGGGGCATCATCTTCAATTTCCATAGGTTCGGAGTCGAACACTATATCTTCTACCAATATGGCCCATAGTTGACTTTCACTTCTACTTCGGGTCTTCGGACCTACAATCAAAGAGTATCCGGGTTAAGGTTAGGGTCGGGTTTCACAGCTATGGATCACATCCCGGGTGTGCCAGATAGGGTACCGGCTGGGTGGATGTGACATGGAGTGCTCTCTGTCATGGTTCGAAGGCATTTCTACCTACTAGGTAAGTCACTTAATGTGTGTGCAAAACCCCTTTATGTTTGGATTTGATCTGAGCCTTCATTTCCCTGTTTTGGACTTGCTGTCCTGATTGGTCGATTGGACCAGTCGACCAATCCAATCGACCAATGAGATTTGATTTTGCTAATTAGGTCTTTGCTTGCTCTATTTAAGTCCAATCTCGAGTCTACTTCGTATTTTCTGCCTCCAAACTCTTTGGAATGTACCAGAGCCCTCTGCAAGTCATCTCCCTTGCATCCTTGGTGATTATCTTGACGGATCTTCGTCAAAACTCATGCTTTTACACAAAAAGGTATGTGATCATCCTCTTCTATGTTTCATCTTTGATTCTTCATTACTTTTCTTTCCTTTTCTGATTGAGGACAGTAGTAGTGATGTTGTATCTCTGTTGCAACCATCTCTATACTCTTTCCCTCTCTTTTCCTAAGGATTCTAAAGCTTGGGGGATGATCTTCATCAAGATCATCACTTGCTTTTGAAGGAAAGCTTGTATTCATTCTCTTTCCTTATTTAGATTGATGTTCTTCAGCCTTAGCTCTATTTCTTTTGAGAATCTATGCATGCTATTCATGAATCCTTTGTCATAATAGTAATCCATCATCCTATTGTTCTTGTCCATGATTTTTACTATGAAATCTTCAAGAACCATGATCGATCTAATTATCGTAACTTTTTGTTTCCTAATTTGTAACTTGAAGACTTGATTTGATTAGTGTTTTGGAGTCCTCTATATACTAGTACACTACCATTGTAGTTTCCCCCTTGTTTAGTACCCTTTTGAACCACCAAATTCGATTTTATATTCTAAAAACTCTAATTTTTGAAGGCCACTGTCTCTGTTGGTCGACTGAGGCAAGAGACCAATCCAATCGACCAATGAGTACAGCAACCTCATATTTGGTCTGTTTTGGATGTTTTGATATCTTTCCTTTTTAGTAATTTTCCTAATATGTTATATACACTTGTTTAGGACTTTCTTCCCAAGTTTAGTCAAGGTCTCACTTGATTCCCTAAGATCCTTTGTGAGTTATATAAGGTAAGGATGGTTATTTCCTTAACTACATAGATTGCATGTTCTAGTTTCTATATTTGAATATCATTGATTTGTTTCCTTAATTAGATTCTTACAATGATATATTACTAATGCAACTACCTTGATTACAGTAGCATTACTTGTTTATACTAAATTGATTCATGTATGATTTACTTACCAAATATCTGCAAGTTGGATGTTATTATTGATTTCTTTCTATATAAGAAGTTACCATATATGTGACATGATGGAATTATGTTTGTGAATGATTAAGTATGGTTTGGAAAGGGGAGGTGTCCTTTTGACACTTCTATCCTTGGACAACTACGGGAATATTATGGGATGTTTCCAGAGATGCCCTTTGGACACCTTCCTAAACTGTTAGATGACATATTTAGGGTTGTCTAGTAGTGTTTGGCTAGGATGTCCTGTTATGTCAGACCCTAATCGGAGGGGTATTGAGACCGAACGACCTGTGGTAGCAATGGGGATTCATGGGCGCTCAAGACCGGTAACCAATCAGTGAGAGGACAGGAATCACATTGTGGGGACCATTTATCAATAGGGTTGCATATGGATAGACTTGGGCTCACAGGCGCTCAAGACCGGTAACCAACCCGTGAGGGGACGTGAGAGCTTCCCGTTTACCATATGTGGATGACCTATAGGGTTGATGAGTCCGTAGTTAGGGACTATGAGGACTCTAGTGTGAAGGATGCCGGAAAGGATCGCCAGGGGCGAGGAATGGACGTATCTGGATCTGACTTGATGTAACTAAGTAGGAGACTTGCATTTGACTAGGCTTTGACCTTGACATGTGCCAGTACTTAGATCAATGGTGATGTGAGAGAGTGGTGACTTAACCCCCAGCCATGGAATGTCCCCAGGGATGCCGGACCCACTACCAAAAGGCGTTGTGTGATTAGACCTTCCTAAAGAAGTACGGTGCTATGACTTAAAGCATGTCTGCCAATAGAGACCAACATACATAGAGTTAGAATCATATTGCATCATGTGTTTCATATCATATAGCATTTTACTTTGCTTTGAAATCCTGCCATTTATGTTGTTATGGATTAACTGCCTTACTGAGTTTCTTTGAAACTCATTCCTTTTGTACAATGTATTGTTAGATTTCTCTACAGGTTCTGAGTATCATGACTACTCGTATGAAGAAGCGCAAGGAGAAGAGGCATATCTCCAGGAAGGTGATTGCGGTTACGACAATTACACTGAAGATTTCGCAGGTGGTTATGCTGCGTACGATGCTTAGTCCGACCATAGAGTGGAAGCGCCCTTGCGCCATTTTTGAGATTTATACTTATAGAGATGTTGTCTATAAGATTGAGAACAATTTAGTTACTTATTGTACCTGCTATTGGGATTAGTTTTCATTCCTTTTCCCTTTCTTTTAGTACTACTTTCCGCTGGTTGTAGAGTGGGATTCCGCCTCACTT
Source organism: Hakea prostrata (assembly GCF_041222555.1). Taxonomy (NCBI): domain Eukaryota; kingdom Viridiplantae; phylum Streptophyta; class Magnoliopsida; order Proteales; family Proteaceae; genus Hakea; species Hakea prostrata. The sequence goes on along the minus strand of NC_142608.1, from coordinate 26,568,944 downwards.
TACTTATTGATTTAGACATTCTGATTGTCTTTCGTACTCTGATTATATATGATTTACTCTTTCCTTATTTGGATCTTTTCTTTATCTTTTGCACATTGATTATTTATGTTCATGATTATGTTATTGTCAATGTGGGAGGTTGATTACCTCGATACTTGATCTTCGGGGCTATGGATCACACACTCGGGTATGCCAGGTAGGGTACCGGCTAGGTGGATGTGACATTTGCACTCCCACTCCCACTAGGATCTTCTGGATGAACCCCAAGTTCATTATCCAGAATCTGAATCCCTGGAGTGACAAGACCACACTATCTTGTATTTCAAAGAATTCCGATGATTCTTTGTTAACTCTTGAAAGAGATGGAAAATCATTCACGAAGAATGTTGCATCCCTAGATTCAAGTTCCGTTCTCCTCTCACTCTCATCTAGTCCAATGAAGACATGCCCCTTTGAGGGTTCAGAATATCTTACAAATATACACTTTCTTCTTCTAGGTCCAAGCTTTCCATATTGGTGAGAAGTAGAGTGAACATATGCTGCACATCCCCATGTGTGCAAGTAACTCAAATATGGCTTCCTTCCGGTCCACAACTCATATGGTGTGGAAGGAATTGATTTGGTTGGAACTCTGTTGAGGATATAGGCCGCAGTCAGCAAAGCATCTCCCCAATAAGAGATGGGTAGATTCTCCTGCGCGATCATGGATCTCACCATGTCTAGCAAGGTTCTATTCCTCCTCTCAGCAACCCCATTTTGTTGTGGAGTCCCTAGAATAGTAAGTTGTCTAGATATCCCCTTTTCATCATGCAACGCTTTGAACACATCGGAGAGATACTCTCTACCTCTATCTGTTCTAAGAGTTTTAATCTTTTTATCTAACTGATTCTCAACTAAGCTCATGAATTTCTTAAAACATTCTAAAGATTCTGACTTATGAGAAATTAGATAAATGTGACCATACTGTGTATAGTCATCTATGAATGTGATGAAATAAGCCTGTCCTTTTCTAGTATGCACATTGATGGGTCCACACATATCTGAATGGATAAGTTCTAAAGGAAGAGAGGCTCTCAAAGCCTTTCAAAATGGTTTTCTAGTTGCTTTTCCTACTAGACATGACTCATAGGTTGGCAAATCAGATAGTGAACCTTGGCCTAAGAGACCTTATCTTGCCAACTTGTTCATCCTATCTAAGCCAATATATCCTAGTCTAGCATGCCACAAATTAGAATCAATACACCATATTTTGGCAAACAAAAGCATTACTAGGATTAGATAAATTATCAATTGTATCCAATACAATAAAACCATTATGAAGAAAACCATAACCATAAACTGTTACACCTAGATACAAACCAAATAATTGTTTTCAAATAAAACTCTAAAACCATGTCTTAAAAGATAAATAACAGAAACAAGATTCTGCCGACTGTCTAGAGCATACAACACATCATGGAGTAACAACATCCGGCCACCTTGCAAAACTAATCTGCATGTTCCTATGCCATGAACCTCCACACTTGAGCTGTTCCCCATCGCTATTCTCCTGCTTCCTCTTGGAATACGATAGTATTCCACAAAGCTTGAGCGTTCCCTTGTTATGTGTTCTGTCGCACCTGAATTAACAATCCACAAAGGATTTAGTTCATCAAGCATAGTAGAACTTGTTACATAACAATATGAGGTATAACACACAGTTATACCTCCTGCTCAGTGCAATCACGAGAAAAATGACCAGGCTTTCAGCACATGAAGCAAATCAAAGATGATTTCTTCTTGCCAGCTCTAGTCCCCCTTGAACGCTTGGGGTCACTCTTGTTTTTGTTCCCACCCTGGTTACTGTGAAACCCAGCCCTAACCTTGACCCGGAAACCTTGTTGTTTGTAGGTCCGATGACCCGAAGTAAAGTAAGAAGTCAGCTTTGGGCCATCCCAGTAGAGGACTTGGTGTCTGGCTTTGAATCCATGAAAGTTGATGATGAGGTTCTATTTATGGAAACTGAATCCTGATGAAGATCTAATTAGTTGATGGACTTGGAGTGCTCTCTATCTTGGTTTGAAGGCATTTCTACCTATTAGGTAAGTCACTTGACTTGTGTGCAAAACCCCTTTAGGTTTGGATTTGATCCGGACCTTCAATTCCCTCGTTTTGGCCTTGCTTTGTCGGATTGGTCGACCGATTGGTCGACTGGGCCACTCGACCAATCCACTCGACCAATGAGTGCTGTCTTTGGCAATTAGGTTGATTCTTGCTCTATTTAAGTCCAACCTCGAGTCCACTTCGTATTTGCTGCCTCCAAACCCTCTGGAACGAACCAAAGACCTCTGCAAGTCATCTCTCTTGCATCCTTGGTGTTTTCTTGACGGATCTTCGTCGGAACTCTTCTTTTTGCATCAAAAGGTATGTCTACTCTCTCTTCTTCTCCTCCATCTTTGTTTTTCTTTCCTTTTTGAGTTGAGACAGTAGAAGAGATGCTGCATCCTCTGTTGCAAACATCTCTCGAACATGTTCTCATGATCATCCTAAGGATTTAAGGCTAGAACAATGATCTTAACCATGATCATTGCAAGCTTTTGAAGGATTCATGATCAAACCATGATTTAATCTCTGTTAATCTTCTAATCTGAATTCTGATCTCTTTGGATCTTCTTTCATTGATCATGTTAGTGGTTAATGGTTGTGTTTTCTTTCCATGATCCATAATCCATAGAATTCTAGTTGTTCTCTTCTACCTTACTATGTGTTCTTCATGATGCATGATAGTTACATATATGGTAGGTTTTATTTCCTTATTTAGATTTATGCTTCTAAGCCTTATTCCATGAAGACCTATGCATGTTTTCATGTTTTCATTACCGAAAGCAATGATCCATCCTCCTATAGTTCTTGTCCTTGTTTTCTATTTCAAATTCATCAAGATCCATGTTTGAGTTAATTATGGTAACTTTTTGTTTCCTAATTTGGATCTTGATACCTTGATTTGATTAGTGTTTTGAGGTCCCCTATATGCTAGAATACTACTGATGTAGTCTACCCCTTGATTAGTACCCTTTTGAACCACCAAATTCGGATTTCATATCTTAAAACTCTGATTTTATAGGCTACTCTGTCGCATTGGTCGACTGATTGGTCGATCGACCACTCGACCAATGAGTACAAGCAACTCCAGAATTGGTCCTGTTTCGGATGTTTTGATATATTTTCCGTTAGGGATCTTTCCTAATATGTTGTATATACTTGTTTAGGACCTTCTTCTCAAGTTTGCCAAGATCTTACTTGATTTCTTGGGATCCTTTTGCGAGTTATAAAAGGTAAGGATGGTTATTTCCTTAATTACATAGATAGCATGAATCTAGTTTCTATATTTGAATATCATGAATATGTTTCCTAAATTAGATTCTTACAATGATATACTACTGTTGCATAACTTTGATTACAGTAGCATTACTTATTCATATTGAATTGATTCATGTATGATTTACTTACCAATGTATTACAAATGATTGTAATTATTGATTTCTTTCCATATATATGAAGTTACCATATATGTGATGATATGAATTGATGCATGTGTATGCTAAAGTATGGTTTGGAAAGGAGAGGTGTCCTTTTGACACTTCTGTCCTTGGACTACTACGGGAATATTATGGGATGTTTCCCGGAGATGCCCTCTGGACACCTTCCTAAACTGTTGGATGACATATCTAGGATTGTCTAGTAGTGTTTGGCTAGGATGTCCTGTTATGTCGACCCTAATCGGAGGGGTATTGAGACCGAACGACCCGTGGTAGCAATGGGGATTCATGGGCGCTCAAGACCGGTAACCAACCCGGTGAGAGGACAGGAATCACATTGTGGGGGCCATTTATTGGTAGGGTTGCATATGGTTAGACTTGGGCTCACGGGCGCTTAAGACCGGTAACCAACCCGTGAGAGGACGTGAGAGCTTCCCGTTTACCATATGTGGATGATCAATAGGGTTGATGAGTCCGTAGTCCGAGTTGGTCGGTGCCATAGGATACGCCGACTCTAGTGTGAAGGATACCGGAAAGGATCGTCGGGGACGAGGAATGGAAGTATCCGGATCCGACTTGATGTAACTAAGTAGAAGACTTGCATTTGGCTAGGTTTTACCCCGACATGCGCCAGTACTTATACCAAATGGTTGTGAGAGAGTGTGTTGACTTAACCCCCTACCAAGGTTTGTCCCGAGGGATGAAGGACCCATTACCAATCGGCTGCTCAAGACCGGTGAAATGATCCGTGAGAGAATCCAAGATATCTTAAATGGTTGAGGATGTGAGTGGACTTTCCTAAAGAAGTACGGTGCTATGACTTAAAGCATGTCTGCCAATAGAGACTAGCATCCATAGAGTTAGATTCATTCATTCACTGTTTGTCTCATATCATATTGCATTTATGTTTGTTCTGGAATCCCGCCATTTATGTTATTATGGATTTTAAGCGCCTTCTGGGTTTCTTTGAAACTCATTCCTTTATTGTACAATGTTGTTAGACTATCCTGCAGTACCGAGTATTATGACGGTCCCTATGAAGAAGCGCAAGGCGAAGAGACATATCTCCGGGAAGGTGATTGCGGTTACCACAATTACTCGAAGATCCCGCGAGTGGTTATGCTCCGTACGATGCTTAGTCCGACCATTGAGTGGAAGCGTCCTTGTGCTATTTATGAGATCTATACATACAAGGATGTCGTCTATAAAGTGGAGAATAATTTAGTTACCCAATGTACTTGCTACTGGGATTAGATTTTGTCTAGTTTATTCTTTAGAGCTACTTTTCCGCTGGATGTAAAGTGGGATTTTTGCTTCACTTTACTTATCCGTTTGATACTCGATTATATCTATTATTCGATTCGTTTATGATTCATTCTTTCATTATTGGATCTATGATTTATCTTCCGCACTCTTGTTATGATTGTTCATGATTATGTTATTGTTTATGTGGGAGGTTGATCACTCGATACCCGATCTTCGGGCCGTGGATCACACTCTCGGGTATGCCGGATAGGGTACCGGCTGGGAGGGCGTGACGATTGGTATCGAGCCCAAGGTTCGAGGAGATCCTAACCACAAAAGACAACAACTGAACATTCCCGAGTCATTGATCCGAAATGACTCTTCTACTCTTAGAAGTGAATAATAGAACACCGAATTAGAAACTTGACCTTTGAGGTATAACAGAACATCTCTGAATAACATACCATAATTATACTTGAACAAATGACACTAATGCAAGGAAAAGAAAAGTGCATAACATACAATAATTAAAGAGAAACAAAATGAACTTCATTAATTCCAAAAGTTTTTACAATGATTACATCTGAAATGCATAAATGGAAAATCCTAAAGTACGGTCTATCTAGGTGATCTACTCGATCTCTCGTATGCTCCGAACTCCTCTCGCTAGCCGAGTCACCTGATGCTCTATCCTATCCTGTCGTGACTCCATCCTCTCGTACATCTGCTCTCGTCCGACCTCCATCCTCTTTAGCATGGAAGTCATCGATCTCATCTGTGCACCAAGATTTGAAGTCTCCGGAACCGCATGTGAAGGGCCGCCCGCCTCGAAGTGTGATGAAGGAAACTCGTGATGCACGGGCTCAGCCTCGCGCATATCCAGATCATCTCCGGCCTGATCATCACTATCGGGACCGATATCCTCTCCTCCATCCTCCGATCCCCGATCCTCATCCTCCGATTCATCATCATCCTCACCCTCCGGACCAGGAGATCTCTCTAACCGATGTAGTCTCATCCGTCGAATGGTCCGAGTCCCAATGGGGTATCCCCGTGATCTAGTGTCCATCGGTGTATCCTCAAAACTCACCCCGAAATGCCTGAAGATCAAAGTCGAAGCCTCCCATAGCAAAGGTTCCGCATGCTAGGCCGCAGAACTAAGTCCAGCATGACCTGCTGAATGATGTAGGAGAGATCGATCTCGAAGCCCATGTAGATGCGGTAGATGACCAAGGCCTCCATCACCGTGACCCGATGGTGATGTCCGGCTTTCGGCATGATGTTTCGGCCGACTATGCGACCGATAATACGTGCGAGAGCCCGTCATACGTCCGCTAGTCCACGGTGTGTAGCATCGACGGCTATCCCATAGTGTAGAGCATATCTCGCGAAGCTCGTACGGCATCGATGGCTGTCCGGATCTGCTCCTGCAGGTATCCACACACACTGCTGTGGATAGTAAGGGACCAGCAAGATCTCAGCCGGTGTCCGGGTAGAGAAGCGAATCCGAGTCCGGAGGACCACAGCTCCCGAGGACAAGTCCGAGTGGATGTCCCCGGCCTCGAGCCTCCTCTGTGTAAGTAAGGTTCTTTGAAGAACAACCTCACTAGCTCCGGGTATACCGGCAAATCCTCGGTGAAGAGATGAGTCCACCGTAAAGTGTCGAACCTCTGCCGGATCCTAAAGGCTCGAGCTGGCGTAAATGAAGTAGACGCCCCATCTCGATGTTACAATAGCTGAAGTAGGCCTCGTACGAAACTCGGCTCGAGGTGTGTCAAACATGTCCAGGTCTCCTAACCTCCTCTCTAGGCTCGAAAGGAACCCGACCTCTGCCCCTAAGAGCACCTACGATGCGACCTCAACCTCTACCTCCTCCTCGTCCTCCCCTATCGCATGGTGTATCCGTGGAAGAGACAAGAGACATTTCCAATTAGTGCTATTTTAAGATTTGAGCCAAAAGGGTATTTTCGTAATTTTTCGGAAAATTTCAAATTTGGGGGAAATTTGATTTGAACATACTAGCATGTGCGCAATACTTGGAATTTCATGTCTATGAAGTCGGTTTGATGAAAATCGATCGAAAACTTGGATTAAAGCGAAAAATTCAGCAAGAAGGAAATTTGGGGATTTTGCAATTTAGGTCAAAATTGGATTTTTGAAAAGTTGAAATTGGTTAAATCAAATTGTATGGACTTATCTACAATGTCATCTTGAGCATGTAGCATTTGATCTCGTGCGAAAATTTCAAGCGGTTTGAGAGAAAACGAAATTTTTCTAAAGATATCGATTTCGGTATAAAACTTTGCGAGATGAGCACCAAATGTGTTAAAACTTGTTGTCTATGCATGGTATTGTGTTTAAAACCTAGGGAATATGTTTCTAAGCATTCCTAAGCATGATTTCTAGCATTGGATACAAGTAAAGCATGGTTTTATTGAAATGCAAGCATGAGAAGATGATAATGGAAGGAAGAATGAGAGATTTACCTTGTTTGTGAAGATGGTGTGTTGTGGTGTTGTTGTTGAAGCACTAAATCACCTCAAGAACACTTGTGGGAACTCTTGGAGATTTTCCCTAGAGCTCTCTCACCTTTGGAAGAAGTTAGAATGAGGTTGGAATGTGGAAATGAGGCTTATAATGCGAATTTTCGCATTGTCTTCATTGGTCGACTGATTGGTCGACTGGGTCACTCGACCAACCACTCGACCAATGGTCACAGTGACCTCATTTGCTGTTGAATTTTTGGAAAATGTGATTTTTGCCTTATGGAATATTGTTTGATGACTATATGGATATATTTGAGCATGATTTAAGTTTTCAAATCATTTGGACTTGTGGTTTATGTTGAATCTTCGAAATTCGGTATTTTGATGTTCTCGGTTTTGCGGATGGTTACTCGAGAAGTGGGCGTGGTGAATCCAGTGGTCATGGAGGTGGTGAAGTACCTCGGGGAGGTGGTGAAGTACCTCATGGAGGTGGTGAGATACCAAATGCTGATCGGGGTACTCATGAGATCCCCGGTGCCCCGAATGTTGGAAGTTTCGGAGATATTGCCAATATTATGGGCAATATGATGCGGCGACAAAGCGGCTCGGTTCAACCGGATGTTGGTGGGTTTCATGACTCTGCATAATGAGACCCGGGCTGGTGCTAATGTGAATCCTCATGCCGCGTCCTGAATGCGGGAGGTTTAGCTGGAACTCCTCATACTACTTCGATGGAGAGTTTTACGAAGATGCAAGTACCCACTTTTCTTGGAGTTACCAAGGACCCCTTGTTTCCTAACAAGTGGCTTCGTGAGTTGGAGAAGGCTTTCCGACATCCGCAATGCTCGGAAGCTCGAGAAGATTTTGTTTGCTTGAGCGAAGTTGCAACAAGAAGGCGATGCATGGTGGATTTCCACTCGTCCTGTTTTGGAAGGTTTGCATGCGGGAGTTGTAACTTGGGAGTTATTCAAAGAGGCTTTTTGTATGAACTACTTTCCCAGGCGGTGAAGGATGCGAAGGAAGCTGAGTTTATGATTCCGACTCAAGGAACTTTATCCGTGTTGGAGTACCAACGAAGTTTGAGGAGCTTCATTTCTTTGCTCCAGATTCTTTGAAGGAAGACCTCGCCAAAGCAAAGAAGTTCTTCAAAGGATGCGCCCCCCATTAAAGCTTACCTCACGATCCGGCCTATAGTGAGCTATGCTCAAGTGGTGCGAACTCGAAGAAGTTGGAAGAAACAGAGAAGGAAAGTGCTCGTGTGCAAAAGCCTTGCGATCAAGGAATTCTGGTTTGGTGGATCGCAATGACCATCGTTATGTGAGACCTACACCCTACCCCACTCCTACCTTTCGGGCTAAGAGTGTAGGTCGAACACGGGTTTTCAGCAGCCCGGCCGGTTTAAACAGTATGGCGGAAACCGACCACCAGCAAATGCAAGTGCAAGTGCAAGTGCAAGTGCAAGGCCTTTTGTTCGAAGCCCTCTGTTGCAGCCACCCCCGTTGGATCCAGCAATCTGTTTGCTTCTCTGCAAGCAAGCTGGTCATTTCGCTCGTGCTGTCCGAAGCGGCACCCTGCCAGCACGCCCCAGTGGTGAAGAGTGCTCCTGCTCCTCCCTCCGGTAGAGTTTTCGTATTTCCGATCTTGAGCAAGATCCAAGCCATGATGTGATTACGGGTACATTGTTAGTCGCTTCTATTTCGCATTTGTCTTATTTGATACGGGTGCATCTCATTCGTTCATGTCATCTGCATTCATCAAGAAGACTAACCTAATCCCTGAGAAGTTGTCTAGTTGTTTATTGATTAGTACACCTCTGGTCTGTTGTGAAACTAGATAAGGGGTTATCTAAATGTCTGTGTTGATTGGTGAGAAGAACTTGGAAGCCAATTTTGTGATTCTTGACATGAAGGACTTCGATGTTATTTTGGGAATTGATTGGTTGACAGCCCACAAAGCTGTGTTCCTTTGTTCCTTAAAGAAGATTCAGTTCCATATTTGTGGAAGTCCGGTCTTTGAATTTCGGGGTGAAAAAAGGGTTTGTAAGAAGGTCTTGTCTCCCGATGCAAGTCTATGCCCTAGTGGATGATGCTTCATCTAAGGCAAGGGTATAGTGGAGAAAAGAGTCGATGAAGTCGAGTTGTCGCGACTTTGTTGATGTCTTCCCGATGATCTATCGGTGCCTCCGGACAGAGTGTAATTCTCTATTGATCTCGTCCACAGTGCTGCACGGTATCTAAAGCTCCGTATAGGATGGCTCCTCGAGTTGAAAGAGTTGCAAAATCAGTTGAATGAGCTCATTGATAGAGGTTTCGTACAGCCTAGTGTGTCACCTTGGGGAGCTCCGGTCTTGTTCGTCAAAAAGAAAGACGGTAGTATGCGCTTGTGCATCGACTACCGTGAGTTGAATAAGTTGACTATCAAGAATAGATATCCGCTGCCCAGAATCGATGATCTCTTCGATCGGTTGAAGGGTGCGGTTGTGTTCTCGAAGATTGACTTAAGGTCCGGATATCACCAATTGAAAGTGAAGTCTAGTGATATCTTCAAGACAGCTTTCCGAAGCGTATGGTCACTACGAGTTTAGAGTCATGCCCTTCGGATTGACCAATGCTCTGCGGTGTTCATGGACCTCATGAACCGAGTATTTCATGATGTGCTTGATAAGTTTGTGATTGTTTTCATTGATGACATCTTGATCTATTCGAAGAGCGAAGAAGAGCATGCGAGTCATCTAAGTTTCACTTTGCAAAGGTTGCGGGAAAGAAGTTGTTTGCTAAGTTTAGCAAGTGTGATTTCGGCTTAAGAGAGTGGTTTTCCTTGGTCATGTAGTTTCAGCCGAAGGTATTCGTGTCGATCTGAAAAGGTCCAAGCTGTGGCTGATTGGGAGAGACCGAAGTCGATCGGAAATAAAGTTTTCTTGGATTGGCGGGTTACTACCGAAGGTTTATTGAGAACTTTTCTCGGTTGGCTGCTCCTATGACTAAGTTGACCGGGAAAGAAAAAGTTTGTTTGGTCCCCTGTGAAAGAATTTCCAAGAGTTGAAAGATAGATTGACAAGTGCCCCGGTTTTGACTATACGATAGTTCCGGTGGTATGACAGTTATACCGATCGTCAAAGATTGGTTTGGGTTGTGTCTGATGCAACATGGCAAGGTCGTAGCCTATGCTTCTCGGCAATTGAAGGATTATGGCGGAATTACCCCACTCACGATCTAGAACTTGCCGCCGTTGTCTTTGCTTTGAAGATTTGGAGACATTATCTTTACGGTGAGAAGATTGCCATTTTCACGGATCATAAGAGTTTGAAATACTTCTTTACCCAAAAGGAGTTGAACATGAGACAAAGGAGATGGTTGGAACTAGTCTCCGATTATGATTGTGATATTCGGTATCATCTGGGAAAGCAAATGTTGTTGCCGATGCTCTTAGTAGGAAGAACCAGAAGAAGACTTTGGATTTGAATGCTTTGAGTTTACCATTGTGGTCTTCTATTGAGAGTTTTGATTTGGAAATCGTCCACGAGAATTCTGATTTTATTCTTTCTGCCATGACGGCAAGATCTGGTCTTAGAGATAAGATTGTTGCTCTGCAGAGTTCGATCAAGAGTTTTTACCAAAGTTGAGAAGATTTCTTCGGATCTCGAGTCGGACCCCGACTTTGGTATATCCATGGATGGTGCTTTGTTGTTTAGAGGAAGGCGTGTGTGCACAAAACGATGAAGTTAAGAAAGAAATATTGAAGGAAGCACACCAGTCGGTCTTTCTTGTACACCGGAAGCACCAAGATGTACAAGGACTTGAAGGAACATTTTTGGTGGATTGGTCTAAAGGCGGATGTTGATGATTTTGTTGCCAAGTGTGAGACTTGCCAACGTGTGAAAGCCGTTCGACAACCTCCATCTGGATTACTTCAACCCCTTCCTATTCCTAGTTGGAAGTGGGAAGATATCTCCATGGACTTTGTGACTAGCTTGCCTCGGACAAGTAAAGGCAATGACACCGTGTGGGTGATTGTTGATAGGTTGACCAAATCAGCCCATTTCATTCCTATGAAGATCACTCATACTGGATAAGCTAGCCAGGCTTTATGTGGATAATGTGGTTCGTCCGCATGGTGTGCCATTGAGTATTGTTTCGGATCGTGATCCTAGGTTCACCTCAAGGTTTTGGAATAGTTTGCGAAGGCCTTGGGAACCCAATTGAACTTGAGTACAGCTCATCATCCACGGTCGATGGACAATCGAGCGGACAATTCAGACATTGGAAGACATGCTCGAGATCTTGTGTGGTGGATATGGGTGGTAATTGGGATGAACACCTAGCTTTGGTTGAGTTTGCCTATAACAACGGTTATCAAGCAACAATAGGCATGGCTCCATTCAAGGCTTTGTATGGTAGTACTTGTAGGACACCTTTGTCTTTGGTCGAGGCAAGTGAAAGAAAAGTCTTAGGTCCTGAGATGATTGAAGCTACAAGTGCTATGGTTGAAATGATAAGAGAAAGGATTAAGTCCGCCTGATCAGACAGAAATCTTATCCTGATAAGAGAAGGACCGATTTGGAATTTCAAGTTGGAGAGAAAGTCTTTCCCAAGGTCTCACCAATGAAGGGTGTGATGAGATTCAATGTTAAGGGAAAACTTAGCCCTCGTTACATTGGACCTTTCGAGATTTTGGAAAAGGTTGGACCCGTTGCGTATCGATTAGCATTACCTCCGTCTCTTGCTGGTGTGCACAATGTGTTTCATATTTCGATGCTCCGAAAATACATAGAGAATCCGAACACATTTTGCAGCAAGCACCTGAAGGACTTAGTGCTGATTTGACCTATGATGAAGAACCGGCCGAAATCCTGGATAGGAAGGACAAGCAGCTGCGGAATCGCGCCATTCCTTTGGTGAAGATTCGGTGGAAGAACCATACCCCTGAAGAAGCTTCTTGGGAGAAGGAAGAAGACATGAAGGAGAAGTTTCCTTACCTCTTTGGAAGCACAGTGCGCTTTCAATTTCGGGGACGAAATTTCTTTAAGGGGGGAGAATGTGAAACCCAGCCCTAACCTTGACCCGGAAACCTTGTTGTTTGTAGGTCCGATGACCCGAAGTAAAGTAAGAAGTCAGCTTTGGGCCATCCCAAAGAGAGGACTTGGTGTCGGCTTTGAATCCATGAAAGTTGATGATGAGGTTCTATTTATGGAAACTGAATCCTGATGAAGATCTAATTAGTTGATGGACTTGGAGTGCTCTCTATCTTGGTTTGAAGGCATTTCTACCTATTAGGTAAGTCACTTGACTTGTGTGCAAAACCCCTTTAGGTTTGGATTTGATCTGGACCTTCAATTCCCTGTTTTGGCCTTCTTTGTCGGCATTGGTCGACCGATTGGTCGACTGGGCCACTCGACCAATCCACTCGACCAATGAGTCTTGTCTTTGGCAATTAGGTTGATTCTTGCTCTATTTAAGTCCAACCTCGAGTCCACTTCGTATTTGCTGCCTCCAAACCCTGCGAGCGAACCAAAGACCTCTCGCAAGTCATCTCTCTTGCATCCTTGGTGTTTTCTTGACGGATCTTCGTCGGAACTCTTCTTTTGCATCAAAAGGTATGTCTACTCTCTCTTCTTCTCCTCCATCTTTGTTTTTCTTTCCTTTTTGAGTTGAGACAGTAGAAGAGATGCTGCATCCTCTGTTGCAAACATCTCCGAACATGTTCTCATGATCATCCTAAGGATTTAAGGCTAGAACAATGATCTTAACCATGATCATTGCAAGCTTTTGAAGGATTCATGATCAAACCATGATTTAATCTCTGTTAATCTTCTAATCTGAATTCTGATCTCTTTGGATCTTCTTTCATTGATCATGTTAGTGGTTAATGGTTGTGTTTTCTTTCCATGATCCATAATCCATAGAATTCTAGTTGTTCTCTTCTACCTTACTATGTGTTCTTCATGATGCATGATAGTTACATATATGGTAGGTTTTATTTCCTTATTTAGATTTATGCTTCTAAGCCTTATTCCATGAAGACCTATGCATGTTTTCATGTTTTCATTACCGAAAGCAATGATCCATCCTCCTATAGTTCTTGTCCTTGTTTTCTATTTCAAATTCATCAAGATCCATGTTTGAGTTAATTATGGTAACTTTTTGTTTCCTAATTTGGATCTTGATACCTTGATTTGATTAGTGTTTTGAGGTCCCCTATATGCTAGAATACTACTGATGTAGTCTACCCCTTGATTAGTACCCTTTTGAACCACCAAATTCGGATTTCATATCTTAAAACTCTGATTTTATAGGCTACTGTCTGCATTGGTCGACTGATTGGTCGACTGGACCACTCGACCAATGAGTACAGCAACTCCAGAATTGGTCTGTTTCGGATGTTTTGATATATTTTCTGTTAGGGATCTTTCCTAATATGTTGTATATACTTGTTTAGGACCTTCTTCTCAAGTTTGCCAAGATCTTACTTGATTTCTTGGGATCCTTTTGCGAGTTATAAAAGGTAAGGATGGTTATTTCCTTAATTACATAGATAGCATGAATCTAGTTTCTATATTTGAATATCATGAATATGTTTCCTAAATTAGATTCTTACAATGATATACTACTGTTGCATAACTTTGATTACAGTAGCATTACTTATTCATATTGAATTGATTCATGTATGATTTACTTACCAATGTATTACAAATGATTGTAATTATTGATTTCTTTCCATATATATGAAGTTACCATATATGTGATGATATGAATTGATGCATGTGTATGCTTAAGTATGGTTTGGAAAGGAGAGGTGTCCTTTTGACACTTCTGTCCTTGGACTACTACGGGAATATTATGGGATGTTTCCGGAGATGCCCTCTGGACACCTTCCTAAACTGTTGGATGACATATCTAGGATTGTCTAGTAGTGTTTGGCTAGGATGTCCTGTTATGTCGACCCTAATCGGAGGGGTATTGAGACCGAACGACCCGTGGTAGCAATGGGGATTCATGGGCGCTCAAGACCGGTAACCAACCCGTGAGAGGACAGGGAATCACATTGTGGGGGCCATTTATTGGTAGGGTTGCATATGGTTAGACTTGGGCTCACGGGCGCTTAAGACCGGTAACCAACCCGTGAGAGGACGTGAGAGCTTCCGGTTTACCATATGTGGATGATCAATAGGGTTGATGAGTCCGTAGTCCGAGTTGGTCGGTGCCATAGGATCCGCCGACTCTAGTGTGAAGGATACCGGAAAGGATCGTCGGGGACGAGGAATGGAAGTATCTGGATCCGACTTGATGTAACTAAGTAGAAGACTTGCATTTGGCTAGGTTTTACCCCGACATGCGCCAGTACTTATACCAAATGGTTGTGAGAGAGTGTGTTGACTTAACCCCCTACCAAGGTTTGTCCCGAGGGATGAAGGACCCATTACCAATCGGCTGCTCAAGACCGGTGGAAATGATCCGTGAGAGAATCCAAGATATCTTAAATGGTTGAGGATGTGAGTGGACTTTCCTAAAGAAGTACGGTGCTATGACTTAAAGCATGTCTGCCAATAGAGACCAAGCATCCATAGAGTTAGATTCATTCATTCACTGTTTGTCTCATATCATATTGCATTTATGTTTGTTACTGGAATCCTGCCATTTATGTTATTATGGATTTTAACCGCCTTACTTGGGTTTCTTTGAAACTCATTCCTTTATTGTACAATGTTGTTAGACTATCCTGCAGTCTTGAGTATTATGACGGTCCCTATGAAGAAGCGCAAGGCGAAGAGACATATCTCCGGGAAGGTGATTGCGGTTACCACAATTACTCGAAGATCCCGCGAGTGGTTATGCTCCGTACGATGCTTAGTCCGACCATTGAGTGGAAGCGTCCTTGTGCTATTTATGAGATCTATACATACAAGGATGTCGTCTATAAAGTGGAGAATAATTTAGTTACCCAATGTACTTGCTACTGGGATTAGATTTTGTCTAGTTTATTCTTTAGAGCTACTTTTCCGCTGGATGTAAAGTGGGATTTTTGCTTCACTTTACTTATCCGTTTGATACTCGATTATATCTATTATTCGATTCGTTTATGATTCATTCTTTCATTATTGGATCTATGATTTATCTTCCGCACTCTTGTTATGATTGTTCATGATTATGTTATTGTTTATGTGGGAGGTTGATCACTCGATACCTGATCTTCGGGCTGTGGATCACACTCTCGGGTATGCCAGATAGGGTACCGGCTGGGAGGGCGTGACAGTTACTTTGCTTGGACTGTTGAGGTTGAGCTTTTTCTCTCTTGCGCTTGAAACCTACATCCTTACTAGTGCTAGCTTCAGCAGCAGGTACTTCAGTTTGAGGGGCATCAGCCAACATCCGATCCTCCTCTAGCTCAAGGAGCTTGGCAGCTTGATCAAAAGTCTTGACATCATCAACATGAATCAAGAAGATCTTCATATGCTCCCGAGTCTTCGACAATGACCTGATGACTGCAGAGACTTGCTCATCATCAGTCTTTTGGCGCCCACATGCGCTCAACTCACTAATCATGTTAGACATGATGGTTATATGATGCCTCATGGTGTGACCTTGATGCATTTTATAACCGTCAAAGGTGATTCCGAGCTAGCGGCCTCTTGTGGTGGAAGTCCCTCCGTACTGGAACTTCACAACCTCCCACAAAGACTTTGCAGTCCTATGCTTCTCAAATCGAAGCATCAGGTCATCCCTCATGGAGCTCAGGATTGTAATCCTGGCTACTCGATCTTTCCTCTTCCAAGCATTGTATGACTCAAGGTCCCTGTGATGCTCTGTATTGGTACCTTCCTTAGGTGGGTTCATGGTCTAGTTTATGGTCTCCAGCATATCCTGCTCTTCCAGGAGATATTGCACCTTTCGGTGCCAGAGGTCATAGTTCCTCTCATTCAGCTTATCTCCTTTAGTGAGATAAGCAACTATGCTCTTTGTAGCAGCCATTTATTCTAGAGACATTACATACAAGGATGAGTTCAACTGTTCTAGTATAAAACACAACACAAGCAACATAAAATCACATTAGCATAGTCAACCTATGGGATAAGCATTTAAACCAAAAGAGATGCTAACAAACATTCAATCAAATTCTCATGCAAACCCACATAGACTTATATACTAGTTTCATTCTGTGCAAGAAACATGATTAATAGACCCATAATTAAAAACAATTTTAATAAAAATAAAACATCAATCATTTTAATGCTATGAGGTGGTTCACACATAACACTTCTACCTCATTAGCTCCCACTAGGCCCTCAATGCCCAAACATCACACAGATTGTCTAGCCATTGGTGTCCAGTAAGTTAGAAACACATTCTGAACTGGACAGACCAATATCCAAAAAAAACTATCTCCCAGACAGATTGTCGTCTCCCAGACGGTCGTCCGTTTGCCTTTTGTGCCAAGACGGATGACCATCTGCCCAGACAGATGACCGTTTGCCCAGACAGAAATTCCATCTGGGCCACTGTGATCAGACAGACCAATAGAAAAATGTCCGTTTGGTCCACAGTGACAAAAAACAACGTTTTTTTCAATTTTTTCTTGAACGAATTTTTTTTCTTCAAAAAACGAAAAAATACGTTTTTTCTCCCAAAAAATCATCCATAAACACATGTTTTTTAAAATCCAACAATAAATATTAAAAAAAAATAATTCTCATGGATTATCAATTCATGCAAAAGTTCATAAGGGAAATTCACAAGGATCCTCCCACTCGGATCCGTACCAAAACATAAGGGTGTTTAAAAACCCTATTAATTCTCCCATGGGTTTCCTATTAAAACTCGAATTCTCCGTGGGTTTCCATAAACCCTTGATCCTCCCATTGGATCCATACAATGAAAATAAACAATGGGGAGGAACCGAGAATCATGGGAATCATGGCTTTGATACCAATGTAGGTAATAACTCCATATATCTCAATTCGATTAATTGATGGGAAAGATCCTTACATGGATTTGCTTTCCTAAATTATGGAGTATCTGCAATGGAAGTAAATTGGATCCACGTCCTCGTTCCTTCACCAAAGCTTCACCGGGGTGATTCCACAATCACTAGGAAAGGGAACAAGTTCCACAACCCAAATGCCGTGTGGAAAGAATGGTCAGGAGATCTAAAGCAAGGAACTCCTTTCCTGCGTTTCTAGGAGATGAGGGAGAGAGAGAGAGAGAGAGATGGGAGCCGCCTCTTTTCTGAAAAACTTACGTAATGCAATCACACTCACTTATGTGGTAGTTACCAAAATATTTAACCCTATATTTTGTAACTGCCCTTATAGTGAGTTTCCAATATTGCCCTTGAGCATATAATTAAATTAATAATTATAAAATCCCAACACATAGAATAGAGGCGGAGAAAGAGAGAAACGAAAAAACAAGAAGAGAAGAGAAGGTGAGGAAGAAGAAGCAGAGGTGGAGCTCCACCTCAAAGCACGGTGAAGGTAGGTTTTCTCAGAGTAGGAGAACAAGTCAGAAACCTTATTTTGTGATAGAGAGCAATCCAACAACCAAAGAAACTGAATATGAAGTCTACAATAAATCCCGATGCATAAGAAATCTGTGAGAAAACTTAAGGTGGAGGCTCTCCACCTCAAAGCACGGCGGTGGTGGGTTTTCTCAGAGCGGGAGAACAAGTCAGAAACCCTAGATGCATGGCTTTTCCAAATCATTTCAGCCATTGTGAAGAACAATCACAAATATTTTTACTTAGAAGGTATTTGAGATGATGTAGTTCACCAATTCGGTCATGATTCTCATTAATATACATTCTCTTTCTCTCTTTTCTTTGAACAACTTGAGGTACCTCAACCATGCTTGCTTGAGTGTTAAAATTATTTTCTAGGGCAATAAAATGGGAGTTAATTCTTTTGACTTACAAATCTTTAATTGTTGATAAACAAGGTTGGCTCGCAATTCAAACCAATTTAGGGCTTTTGGAGTGAAGCAGTTTCCAATTTAAATGCCTATTCTATTCATTCAAAATGAAATGATGAAAGACATGTAAAATGTTTCTATACCATGAGATAAACTAAAATAGAACATGACAACCAAATAAAACTAAAGAGATGAACCTCAAATCTTTGTTTTTTGTCAAGTTCTTCTGATCTATTTTTCTACTGATAACTAAGACATTTTTAAAACAAAATCCACACTAAGAAATGCATAATACAAATCCCTAGATTTCAAGAATGGGCATAGACTATCTAAGATAAATATAAGCTATTGATGAAATAAGAAACAACATTTAGATATGTAAATTAAAATCATAAAAGGATGAGTTCGAGATCATTTACCTTAATCATCTTGACTACAATGAATCTAGACACAGGAGGTGCCTCTTTGCATTCTCTTTCACATTTGATTTGCCTTGCATACTCTTTAGGTTTTGATGTAAATATCATAAAAGGATGAGTTCAAGATCATTTACCCTAGTGATTTTGACTACAATGGATCTAAACACAGGAGGAGCCTCTTTGCATTCCCTTTCACCTTTGATTTGCCTTGCGTACTCTTTAGGTTATTTCCATGCTTCCAAATCGACCAACCATAGTGATGGAGGTTCAGGATTAGCCTCTCTCTTTGGAGAATTCACAAAGCTAAGGAGAGTATGTATTTTTTTAGTAATCTATTTGGTATTCCATCCCTTCATTTATAATGTTTTTCTCTCAACCTTAATTCTTTAATTAGAATTTTACTTAGACTCAACTAAGTGAGGAAAATCAATATTAGAGTACTGCTTAGACTCATATAAATAGAGGGGTAGTCATCATGGACTACGTAACCATTTTTCTGCCACCTATGGCACAAATTGTAGTGGGACCCACCCACTACAATTAACATCTCCCACTCGCCACAAGGTGGCAGAGTTATCCAAATGCTCTTATCAACTCTAATCCTTTCAATGCGGAAATGGAAAGTGCCACCTAAGAGATGTATCTAAGGTAGGAGTGCTATATCAAGTCTCCATCTAACCAACATAGCACATCACTCAGAATTATCTCATTATACCCTAAACAATTCAATTATACATAGTTCCACACTCTTGATCCCTCATAGTGAGCAATGTGAACTATCCTCATATGATGTACTCATGACTTTGTCAAATGACAAGTCACCCGAGCAATGAGTCGCATCACTGTTGGGTAATGAAAAGTTTTCCCATAGCCCTCATGTGAAATCCAGTCCTAAACCTAGCCTGGACACCCTATCTGTTTTGGGATAAAGAAGTGACTTGTGGATATTAGACCTATAAATGGGACCCCGAGTTCAGTGTGGATAGGTTTAGAAGACCCTAGACAGTCAGTTCAGACCTTTCCCTAAGTTGGTTTAGGCCTAAGTGATTGAATTTAACTCTAGAGATTCAAAATTAGATGTTTGAAGGTGGAAGACCCTTTGGTCAATCCTCCTTGGTCGATCCCATCAACCAAGGCATTGACCAAGGTAGCTCCGGATGTTGAATTTGTTATTTTTGGAAGTTTTGATCTTAGGATCCTCTATATAATGCAACCTCATGTTAAACCCTATTGTTTGGCCTCTCAATTGCTAGTGAATGTGGGAAGAACCCTAGAGCCTCGTTCTCAAGACAAGGAAGATCCCCAAGCATTCCTCCTTGTTTCTAATTTGATTTATCTTCATCAAGGTTAGTATTCTATCTCTATCTTCTCTAATTTCTCTCTTCTACTATTCTAGCTTAATGTTTTGATTGTGGAGAAGGTATTACACTACTGTAACTACCTATTCTTTGATCTCCTTGTGTCTTAGAGTGAACCCCCAATTACTCTATGCATTCCTTGAAGCCATATGGTGAATCTCCTCAATTCTTCATGTTTTTGATTGAGTTTTGATAGTATGATCATCCTACTGTAGTTTTCTTTTCTAATCAATATTGGACATGTTTATTCTTAGTCTCTACTGCTGATCTAATGTATTCCATCTCTTTGAATGAATCCCCATTCATTCTAGCCATTCTATCTTTCTATGTTGATCATTGATGCAAGTTTCTATTTTAGTTCCTCTCAATCAAAATTAGTATTCTCTTAATGTATTATTACTCTTGCTGTGATTATGAAAATGGTATTGCATCCTTGCAAACACCTCTTCTAAGATCTTCAAGGTTGTGAATCCATTCATTCTAATGATACTATGATCCCCCTATTTGATTTTCTAAAAGAGATCATGGATATCTTCGTGAATGCATGTTTGATCTTATTTCCCTAGCATGATTTGATCCATCCTTATGATAATTCTTATTTTCTGAATTGTTATTGACATTCCATTAGAGTGAAGCCTTGTTCTCTCTAATTCCTCCCTTGAATCCATGGTGTGTTTGCTATGAAAACCATTTTGTTTCCAAATTAGAAAGTTATGATTTTTGACCATGGATGATGTCTAAACCATGCTAGATAGTCTTAGTATGTTTGTGTGAAGTTCCCCTTCGAATTTCGGATCAATCGGACTTCAAACAAAGAAGTTATGACCAAAGCAATGTAATATGCCGTACTGAATCTGCTTGATCGATCCCATCAACCAAGGCCATCGACCAAGGCTGCTGCTGACAGCAACTTTTCTCAGTTTTGCTCCGTTTCGACTCCAATCTTTTGAGATTTTTTCTTATGACCTATACATGTTTTGTCAAGCTTGTTTAGGTGATTTTGGTCTTGATCTGATATCTCAATTGAAGACTATAAGTTCGGATTACAAGGTGAGTATTCCAACTCACAATATGCCTATTTACATGTCTTATTGTAATTGACATGAATGAATGACCTAGCTACTACTATTTAATTTCCTTTACATCATAACTTCTGCAACTACAGTAGCTTGTCCATATCGTGAATTACATATTAGAATTGATTATTGATTATGAGAATATGATATGGACTATGATGTGGATATGAGTGTGAATATGATATATATATATATATATATATATAATATATATATGAAATCATGATATGATGTGGATGCCTAGGTCATAGTTGTGGAATGGGGAATGCCCTATTGGCGTGTCGTTCTTTGGACATCAGTGGAGGTGGTATGGGACACTCTCCTATGTTGCCCCTTAACTCTTTCCCTAACTACTGGTTGACATACCTAGGATTGGTTTAGCAGTGTTTGGCTAGGAATCCCCTGTTATATCAGACCCGATTCGGAAGGGTATTGAGACCGAATGACCCATGGCAGCAATGGGGATTTGTGGGCGCTCAAGACCAGTAACCAACTCATGAGAGGACATGAATCACATTGTGGGGGCCATTTATTGGCAGGGTTGCAAATAGTAAACCTGGGCTCATGGGCGCTGAAGATCGGTAGCCAACTCGTGAGCGTACATGAGACTTATCGTCTATTATTTGTGGATGACCAATAGGGTTATTGAGTCCGTAGTCCGAGACTACACTAAATTTAGTGAGAAGGATACTGGAAAGGATCGCCCAGAGCGAGGAACGGACGTATCTGGGTCTAAGTTGATATAACTAAGTAGAAGACTTGCATTTGGCTAGGCTTTACCTTGACATGCGCCAATACTTAGACCAATGGTGATGTTAGAGAGCGGTGACCTAAACCCCAGCCATGGAATGTCCTGAGGGATGTAGAACCCAACTACCACCTATCACATCCACCCAGCCAGTACCTTACCTGGCATACCCGGGTATGTGATCCACAGTCCCAAGGATCAAGTATCGAGCAACCATGCCTCCCACATACGCGATAACACAATCATGAACAATAATAATCAAGGTCAAAGCATATAATAAAATGAAATCATGAATAAAATAAGAACAAGATAATCAGAGTGTGGAATGAAAGATACCAATGTATACATATAATTCAAAGAGAGAGAGAGTGAGCGGAAACCACTCCCTCAGTAACAACGAAATATAGATAATCAAAGTTAAGGTTTACAGATCCAAAACTTAAAAAGAGTATAACAATATAAAAGTCTAAACTAAGGTCTCCTCCATCTTATACAAAATATCCTCATAGGTATAAACATAGGAGACCAAACACGGCCTCTCCCACACTAAGGTCGAGCTAATCCTGGAACGGAGTGTCCACCCTCGGGATCTTCAGTGTGATCTTCATAGTAGCCAAGACCTTGAGAGTAGTATGAGGAATTAGGGTCCGTCTTGAAGAAGGAGCCATCAGATTCTTCAACACCTGTAGAGTAATCTAACAAAATAATTGCACAGAAATGAATGAGTTCGAGAGAACTCAGCAAGGCAATTATTCCATAATACATAAGTCACATGATACAAAACATAATATGATGCAAGATGATATGAAACAGATGATGCAAATATGATTCTAACTCTATATATGCTAGTCTCTATGGTAGACATGCTTTAAGTCATAGCACCATACTTCTCTAGGTGGGTCTCAAATCACTCTTCCCTCAACCATCTCGGTATCTTGGGTTCTCCAGTGGTAGTTGGGTCCTGCATCCCTCGGGACAATCCATGGCTGGGGTTTAAGTCACCACTCTCTCACATCACCATTGGTATAAGTATTGGCGTATGTCACGGTAAAGCCTAGCCCAGTGCAAGTCATCTACTCAGTCATATCATGTCAGATCCGAATACTTCCCCTATGGCTACAACCAACTCGGTTCGGTATCCTTCACACTAGAGTCACGTATCATATGGCACCAACCAGCTCAGACTACGGACTCATCAACCCTATTGGTTATCCACAAATAGTAAACGGAAAGCTCTCATGTCCACTCACGGGTTGGTTATTGATCTTGTGCACCCGTGAGCCCAAGTCTAGCTATTTGCAACCCTACCAATAAATGGCCTCAACGAGTATCCATAATGTGATCTATGTCCTCTCACGGGTTGGTTACCAGTCTTGAGCGCCCATAAACCCACATTACTAACACGGGTCGTTCGGTCTCAATGCCCTTACAATTCGGGTCTGATACAACAAGGATGTCCTAGCCATCACATCTAGACAAGTCCTATATATGACATCCAATAATCCGGGAAAGTGTCGATCAGCATCTTCGGAGAACATCCCATACTATTCCCTCCGATGTCCAAGGACAGAAATGTCTAAAGGACATTCCCCAATCCCAAATCATACTTATCCGATCACATTGAGTCAATTTCACCATATCATACATACATGATACTTCATCATATTGAAAGATAAATCATAACATCACATGATCAATCATATATATGAAATTGACAAGAAATAATAATCATGATAAGCAAGAGTATGTAAACAAGATACTACTATCATAAAGTACCTACAACAGTCATATGATGTCCAAATGCAACCAAGAAGCTGAGCCTACTAGGTTGTCAACAACAATGTAATAATCACATAGTCTATGTTATATGGTGATAGCCATCCTTACCTTGAGTCGATGTGAAGCTAATCCAAAGGTCACAAGAGAATGATCCAAAGATGGTAATAAGACCCTAGACAAACATAAATGAAAGATTAGAGAAGAAATCAGGAAAATTGGAGGTCGAACGGATCAAATCGGCGAAGCACACATTCAAGCAATCAGTTGGTTGACTGACCCAATCGACCAATCACTCAAAGTTTTTCAAATACTATTAACTATTATCATACATATATTAATATCATATATTATCATCATTATGAATTTCAATATTAATTATTAATAATTATTAATTTCATTTTATTTAATATATTTTATATTATATTTAATTTATATAAATATAAATAATTTATTTATTGTTACAGATAAGATCTATAGAAAATTTATTTACAAATTTTCTCAGCAATTCCAATTCCATTTTGATAACATAAGGTCTCAAAATGAATCTCTTCAATAGAAAAAAGAATGAAGAGTAAGGATAAGGAATATCTCTTCGATTTCAGATTTCAAGTCCTTTCTTTTATTATTCACCCGGCCTGGCCTAGTCAATACCTAGCCGGGTCCTTTTTTGGTTCCAATGAATCATAGATCAAGTGATACTGGGAAGAAGAAGCGCCCGGCCTGGAAAATATCTGACCGTACCTAGCAAAGAGAGGATCAGAAAGGCAATTCTGGAACTAGGCCTAAATCCGAGCCTCATCTGGGAGGATCTCCTTAAAAAAGGGACCGATAGCCAATTTTGGGGCAAATTGGCGAGCTTGGGTTTCGTGGAGTAGCTAAGGCCTCGGTTGCTGCTCTCATTCCTACCATGCATCCCTTTATTAGCTCCGCTCCAACCACACCTCTTTCTGTATCAGGTACTGCACCCGACATGCCAATTATAGCAGCCAACGGATATCCTTCCCATAGGAGGGATTCGGAGTCCTTTGGTAAATCAAGTTAGATTGGGGGCTTGACGTCCTTCCTTCTTGACTCATTTCGCAACGACGAAGTGAATTCCATTGATTCTTTGGCCCTGGGCCTCACCGGTGAACTCGAGGGAGCTGCTAGCTTCAGTTCTTTACTCAGTCTCAATGGGAGTGGTTCAAGCCAAGTTGAACAGTGCGGGGCTGAATAGTGAATTTTTATCCGAAACCTAGCTCCGGGGCTCGGATCGATCCGAAACTTGGAGGGATTGATTGTAACAGTATAAGAACACTATCTAGCAAGTAATTAGCATAATCTAATGGTCTAATTAGGAATCCCCAAATTGAAACCCTATGTTCTAAATACAAGAATCATAGCTTCAATTGAAATCAAATGAAATTGCAAGGGGAATTAGGGAATTAGCTAGGGGAATTGATAAGCAATAGATTAGGATCATATGCTAGCATAGAAATCATACTTAGCATGCTTCATACTTCAGTTTAGGACAAGAATATAAGATGCTAAGAAGAGAATCATAGAAATGCATATGCAAGAATCAAAATGAGATCATAGCATAGGCAAGAATGGAATGAGATCATGCATTTGTAAAGAATGAACACTTGGAGTGGTGGTTGCAAAGTTGCAGCACCAACTCCAAGGTTACAACAGCAAGAAGAAGAAGAGAATAGAGTAGAATAGAGAGCAAGAGAGAGAAATCATACCTTGTAGATGATAATGGAGACAAGAGGCAATGATTGGCAATGATTGACTGCAATATTCCTTCACCACTACCAAGGAAGTGCTTTGGGAAGCTCTCCCCTCGTTCTCAGCAAGCTAGAAGTGTCAAATAGGGTTCAAGACATGAGGTTCACTTAAGTAGAAAAGAGAATATCCAAAAAGCATCTTTTACTCGGATTTGGGAATCCTTTGGTTGACTGGCTTGGTCAACTGACCCAGATCGACCAAGCAGTGACAGCAAGCTTGGTTCAGGGAAATGAAGGGCTAGAATGATCCAAATTGAGGTGGGTTTTCTCCTACAAGTCAATCAACAAGTCTAGATTAGGGAAATACCTTCAAAACAAGACTGGAAGTGCATCAAGTACTTCAACTAGACTTCTCCTCTTCTAGGTGTAGCTTCTCACCGAACACTGACAATACATCCAAGTAAGGGGCATCATTGTCAATATCCATGGGCTCAAAATCTAACACCAAGTCTTCAACTGAGAGGCCCCACAAGTCTCTCCTTCTTCCACTCCAAGTCTTTGGACCTACAAACATCAAGGGTTCCGGGTCAGGGTCAGGGTTAGGGTTAGGGCTGGATTTCACACCACCGGCAGAGCCCAAGATACCTAGATGGTTGAGGGAAAATGACTTGACCTACCCAAAGAAGTATGGTGCTATAATCAATTGTCGCAATGGCCTCTTACGATTGTCTTTTGGAAATCAAACTGTGAAGTTTAATATGTTCAGGATAGGGAAACAACCACAAATGGAAGAAGACATCAATATGCTTGAGGAGTCTTTGGATTTTCCTACTGATTTGATTACCAA
Organism: Hakea prostrata; assembly: GCF_041222555.1. NCBI lineage: Eukaryota > Viridiplantae > Streptophyta > Magnoliopsida > Proteales > Proteaceae > Hakea > Hakea prostrata. The sequence continues at coordinate 26,542,858 of NC_142608.1, read as the reverse complement.
TTTTTGTATTGATTTTGATCATGAATCTCAACAATATTTGGATATGTTGGATGATGATAGTGAAACCTTCTTTTCTGAAGTCTCAAGTTTTCACATACCTTTGGAGCCTATTAAACCCCCATCCATCTCCATCTCCATTCCCAAGCCCTCAATAATTGAACCCCCCCCCCCCCAAGCTAGAATTGAAATAGTTGCCTTCTACTTTGAAGTATGCTTTCTTGGGACAAGATAATACTCCTCCTGTCATTGTTGTCTCTGTTTTAAATTCTGACAAAGCAGAAGAGTTTATCACACTGTTGAATGATAATAGAAAAGCATTGGGTTGGTCTATCACTAATGTCAAAGGTGTAAGCTCTTCCATTGTACAAGCTCATATTCATCTTATGAAGGATGCCAAATATTTTAGAAAACCTCAGCATATGATGAGTATTTTCTTTGACATTGTGAAGGTTTTTCTTAAAGTCTTTAGGCATGACTTTTCTATTCATGGTTTTTCTTATTTGGAGTGTCTTCCTCATCATACATTGATATTGAAGATAAGACTAAAGCTTCACATGATCAAGTACATCTTGACTGAAAGGTATACCCCTCATTTGTCTTCCTTGTTTATCTTTTCATGCATGCATTGAGGACATTGCATTACTTAAATGTGGGGGGAATACCTTTGGCTTCTTTGTGAATTTTAACTTTGACTTTTGGTTAGTATACATACTATTTCAATTGCTATGATGTGTGAAATGAGAGTGATTTTTGTACCCATCGTGAACACATAAAAACCGTGTTGAGAGGAAGGTAACTTGTATGTATGTTGAGATGAGAATTTCCTTAGAAAAATAAGAGGCCCTTAACTTGAGGCGTTGGACCATCTATGGGTTTTGTGGGTCCTTGTTCTTTGGCTAGGAGTTGAGATCAATTTGTTTGTATGGCATGACAAAAGTTCAAAAAGAAGTGGAAAGAAAAGAAAAGAAAAAAAAAAGAGTAGAAAGTAAAAGTTGAATTTCTTGGAACTAGACAGGGCACTCCGACTCAGGAATCGAGGTGACTTGATCTAAACTCTTAGGAATGATATTATTGAAAAGAACTCTCGTATCACTGTCTATGTGGGCATATGCAAAGCAAAGCTACAAAGTAATTTGGGTTTCTGGTGTTTGCTCCACCATGTTATTCAAGCCAACCGTAGTGGAGTAAAGTAGAGTTCACTACTCAAAAGAAAGAAGAAAAAGAAATAAAGAGAGAAATAAATGCAAGTGTCATCAATGCCTTGGTAGAAATGTTTGGTCAAAAATACTTCAAAACCTTAGTCCTCGGTCCTCTTACTCTATTAGTGGTTTTGCTTAAAGGAGAGGTGTACTTGAAAGATATAAGGTGAGTCTTTGATTGAGATATATGCTTAGTCTCAAGAATCAATATGGGGTAATAAAGTTCAAGTGTGGGGGATCTTAAATCAATGGTGAGGAAAATTGTCATAGCTATTGATTCTGTATAAGTACTTACCAATTGTTAGAGTTGAAATTTGCAATATTTTATTTTGAGCTGAATTGGAATTTTTGATGAATATTCTCTGCAAACATCCACGAGACAAAAACTCGTCCTCTAGGGATAACCTAGTGGTTTAAAGGCTTGTTGCACATGCTAAGTGTAACCGTGACTCCCACAAAAGTGAGTTAGGATTTTATTTTGTTGCATTAGTTTTTTTTACCTTCATTTGTATTTTTCTTTTATTTTTGCTTGAGGACAAGCATAGTTTAAGTGTGGGGGAATCTAATGAGCACATTTATGTGTGAAATCTTATGGCATAAAGCATGCATTTTACACACTTTGAGTGGAGCTACCTTGGGTTTTATGTTGTTTTTTCATATTTTATAAATTTTTAGGACTTAAGCGAATATCTGGAGTTTTGGGTATAAAACATGCGATTTTACACATCAAGAGGTCTGTTCAAATTCTCAAGTGCGAAAGTGGGCCTAATTTGGAGCATGATGGGCTAGAGATGCAATTATGGGCCAACTCCAGAATATCTTGTAAAATTAGATTATGATTTTTATTTTATTTTTTCTTTATTGTAATTGAGAGTTGTATGGGGCCCACAAGTAGTCAAAGACTAGGATTTTATATTTTTTTAGAAGATTTTATTTATTTTTCTAATTATTTTTTTTCTCTCTTTCCGCTTTCTATTATTTTCATTATTTTATTTTATATTTTTTCCTTAACCCAAAACCGTTTTTCTAAAAGTATATATTTTTCTTCCTTCTTTCCTTCTTTCCTTCTTCCACTCTTTCTTCTCCACCTTCTGTACGTGTAACTCAATCTTAAGTTTTATTTTATTTTTTATTTTTATTCTTTTCTCCACTTTCCCTCTTAACGTATTTCTATTTTTATTTTATTTTTTTCCCCACATTCTTTCTTTCTCTCTCTCTCTCTCTCTCTCTCTCTCTCTCTCTCTCTCTCTCTCTCTCTCTCTCTCTCTCTCTCCTTTATTTCTAACGAATTTTGCTCTTTCATTATTTTTTTTCTTTTTCTATTTTACTCTTTTGTTATTATTATTATTATTATTATTATTATTATTATTATTATTATTATTATTATTATTATTATTAGTATTATTATTTTATATATCTTTGTTTGTAAATTATTCTCCTTCTTCTATAAATATTACCTCCCTCTTAGGTCTAGGATACACTTTATTTTTCTCTTTAGTTTGCTTTAGTTTTCTCTAGTTCTTTGAATATTTCGTGGGTTCTAGTTTTTTTAGATTGAATGTTTAGGAATATTGAAGTTGTGTAATTTTTCTTTTATGCAAGTGTAATTCCTTTAGTTTTATCAATGCAATTTCAAGTTCAAGTTTAAATTCAAGTTTCAAGTTTGAGGATTCGCTTTCTCTCTGGGTCTAGCAATTGCAAATCTAGTTTATTCTAGATCTAGTTGTTAGGGTTGGTTGAGATTCGAATTGTTTATTCAAGTTTTATTTGGAAGATGCAAGTAAGTAAGATTCTTTAATAGTCTTCTCTCCCCCCCCTCCATTCCCGCTTCTATCTACCCCTCCATATTCTTAATTTAGGATTTAAATTTCAGCATTTACTTACTGTTCTCCCTTCCCCTAGGTCCTTGATCAGAGATGCCTACAGTCGTGCCTCTCTTTGGTTAAGGTTTCCCTTTTTCTATTATTGCTTTGTTTATTGCTTTGTTAATTCTTTCTGCAATTTCTTTGTTCGCATTATTTTTCCTGTCTTTTATTTATGCATTGGTTATGTTTGCTTTATTTTTTGTTTCAATTCGATTACATTAGATGTATGGATTAGGATCGTTGGTTTAGTTTAAGTAATTAGTTAACAAAAATTGAATCATTCCACTCTCGCATTACTATTAAGAAGTTGAATTCTAGGTGGCATATCTCCCTGAGATCGACCCATTAGCTACACGATACTATGCGCTTGCAGTTATTTTATTTTGCAAACAACTGTTACGGAAATAAGAAGTTTCTTTGGATTGGCGGGATACTACAAAAGGCTTATTGAGAACTTTTCGCGGTTGGCTGCTCCTATGACTAAGCTGACCAAGAAAGAAGAGAAGTTTGTTTGGTCTGACGCTTGTGAGAAGAATTTCCAAGAGTTGAAAGATAGATTGACAAGTGCCCCGGTCCTGTATATACCTGATAGTTCCGGCAGTATGACAGTCTATACTGATGAGTCGAAGATTGGTTTGGGTTGTGTGCTGATGCAACATGGTAAGGTCGTAGCCTATGCTTCTCGGCAATTGAAAGATTATGAGCAGAATTACCCCACTCATGATTTAGAACTTGCCGTTGTTGTCTTTGCTTTGAAGATTTGGAGACATTACCTCTATGGTGAGAAAATTTCCATATTCACGGATCATTAAAGTTTGAAATACTTCTTTACCCAAAAGGAGTTGAACATGAGGCAAAGAAGATGGTTGGAACTAGTCTCTGATTATGATTGTGATATTCAGTATCACCCTGGTAAGGCAAACGTTGTTGCTGATGCTCTTAGTAGGAAGAGCCAGAAGAAGGCTTTGGATTTCAATGCTCTGAGTCAACCCTTGTTGTATTCTATTGCAAGTTTTGATTTGGAGGTTGTCTCTGAGAATTTAGATTTTGTTCTTTCTGCCATGACAACAAGATCTACCCTCAGAGATAGGATTGTTGTTCTGCAGAGTTCTGATCAAGAATTTAAGGACAAGGTTGGGAAGATTTCTTCAAATCCTGAGTCGGACCCCGACTTCGGTATATCCATGGATGGTGCTTTATTGTTTAGAGGTAGACTTTGTGTGCCAGCGAATGAAGAAATTAAGAAAGAAATATTGAGGGAAGCACACCATTCGATCTTTACAATACACCCTAGAAGCACCAAGATGTACAAGGACTTGAAGGAACATTTTTGATGGACTTGTTTAAAGGTTGATATTGATGATTTTGTTGCCAAGTGTGAGACTTGCCAGTGTATGAAAGCCATTCTTCAACCTCCATCTAGATTACTTCAACCCCTTCCTATTCCTAGTTGGAAGTGGGAAGATATCTCTATGGACTTCGTGACTAGCTTGCCTCGGACAAGTAAAGGCAATGACACTGTATGGGTGATTGTTGATAGGTTGACCAAATCAGCCCACTTCATTCCTATGAAGATTACTCACACTTTGGATAAGCTAGCTACACTTTATGTGGACAATGTGGTTCGTCTGCACGGAGTGCCAATGAGTATTGTCTCTGATTGTGATCCTAGGTTCACCTCAAGGTTTTGGAATAGTTTACAAAAAGCCTTGGGAACCCAATTGAATTTGAGTACGGCTCATCACCCACAGTCAGATGGACAATCTAAGCAAACAATTCAGACCTTGGAAGACATGCTCAGATCCTGTGTTGTGGATATGGGTGGTAATTTGGATAAACACTTAGCTTTGGTAGAGTTTGCCTATAACAACAGTTATCAATCAACAATAGGCATGGCTCCATTCAAGGCTTTGTATGGAAATACTTGTAGGACACCGTTGTACTGGACTGAGACTGGTGAAAGGAAGGTCAAAGGTCCTGAAATGATTGAAGCTATGAGCACGATGGTTGATATGATCAAATAAAGGATTAAGTCTGCTCAATCGAGACAAAAATCTTATGCTGACAAGAGAAGGACTGATTTGGAATTTCAAGTTGAAGAGAAAGTTTTCTTGAAGGTTTCACCAATGAAGAATGTGATGAGATTCAATGTTAAGGGGAAGCTTAGCCCCCATTTCATTGGACCTTTCGAGATTCTGGAGAAGGTTGGACCTGTTGCTTATCGATTGGCCTTGCCTCCGCCTCTTGCTGGGGTTCATTATGTGTTTCACATTTAAATGCTGCAGAAGTACATAGAGAACCCGGAACACGTTCTACAGCAAGCACCTGAGGGACTTAGTGCTGATCTTACCTATGATGAAGAGCCAGCCGAAATCCTGGATAAGAAGGACAAGCAACTATGGAATTGCACCATCCCTTTGGTGAGGATTCGGTGGAAGAACCATACCCCTGAAGAAGCTTCTTAGGAGAAGGAAGAAGATATGAAGGAGAAGTTTCCTCACCTCTTTGGAAGTTCAGGTACGCTTTCAATTTCGGGGACGAAATTTCTTTTAAGGGTGGGAGATTGTGAAACCCAACCCTAACCTTGACCTGGAAACCCTGTTGTTTGTAGGTCCGACAACCTAAAGTAAAGCAAGAAGTCAACTATGGGCCATCTCAGTGGAAGACTTGGTGTTTGGCTTAGAATCCATGAGAGTTGATCACAGTGTTCCTTTTATGGAAACTTGTCCAGACTTGAAAAGGAAACTGCACCCTGATGAAGATGGAACTAGTTGATGGACTTGGAGTACTCTCTGACTTGGTTCGAAGGCATTTCTACATACTAGGTAAATCACTTGGTGTGTGCAAAACCCCTTCAAGTTTGGAATTGATCCGAGCCTTCAATTCCCTATTATGGACTTGCTGTCCTGATTGGTCGACTGCATGGTCAACTGGCCCAGTCGACCAACCAATCGACCAATGGGATCTATTTTGTTGAATTAGGTCTTGGCTTCTCTATTTAAGCCCAACTTTGAGTCTAATTCATCTTTTGTGCCTCCAAACTTCCCGGAACGAATCAGAGCTCTCCTCAAGTCATCCCCTTTGCATCCTTGGTGATTTTCTTGTCGAATCTTTGTCAAATATCTTGCTTATGCATCACAAGGTATGTGATCATCCTCCTCTCTTCTCTATCTTTGATTCTCTATAGTTTTTCTTCCTTTTCTGTTTGAGAACAGTAGAGTTGATGTTGCATCTCTGTTGCAACCATCACTCTACTCATCTTCTCTATTTTCCGAAGGATTTAAAGCTTGATGGATGATCTTCATCAAGATCATCACTTGCTTTTGAAGGAAACCATGTCTTCATCTTCTTTCCTTTTCTAGATTCAATGTTCTTCAATCTTAGATCTATTTTTCTAGAAGATCTATACATGCTTTTCATGAATTCTTTATCAGATTAGTAATCCATCATTCTATAGTTTCTCTTCCATGAATTTGCCATGATTTCTCCAAGAACCTTGATTAACTTATTTATGGTAAGTTTTTGTTTCCTATTTTGTGACTTGAAGACTTGATGTTATTAGGGTTTTGAAGTCCTCTATAGACCAATACACTATCACTACATATTCCCTCTTGTTTGGTGATGATTTGAATCATTAAATTCGGGTTTCGAATCAGAAATCTCTGATTTTGTCTGTCACTGACTCTATTGGTCAACTGATTGGTCGACTGAGTCAGTAGACCAATCAATCGACCAATGAAGACACCTTTGTTTTGGTTTATTTTTGGTTGATTTGATCTTCTAAAAATCTTCCCTAATAAGGTATGTACATTGTCTAGGGTCCCTTTCCAAGTCTAAACAAGATCTTCCTTGATCCCCAAGATTCTTTGCGAGTTATTTAAGGTAAGGATAGTTATTTCTTTAATTACATAGATTGCATGATTTAGTTTCCATATTTGAATCTCTGATATGTTTCCATAAATAGATTCTTGTATTGATGTTCTACAGATGCAACTACTCTAATTACAGTAGCATTACTTGTTTATGTTAATTAGTTAATGTATGATTTACTTGCCAATTATATACAAGTTGGATCATGTTCTTGATTACTTTCCATATGGGGAGTTACTATATTTGTGATATGATTGATTCATGGTTGTGAATGATTAGGTATGGTTTGGAAAGGGGAGGTGTCCTTTTGACACTTCTGTCCTTGGACACCTATGGGAATATTATGGGATGTTTCTGGAGATGCCCTTTGGACACCTTCCTAAATTGTTGGTTGTCATACCTAAGGCTGTCTAAAAGTGTTTGGTTAGGATGTCCCATTATATCAAACCCTAGTCGGAAGGGTATTGAGACCGAATGACCCGTGGTAGCAATGGGAACTCATGGGCGCTCAAGACCGGTAACCAATCCGTGAGAGGACATGGATCACATTGTGGATACTCGAAAGAGGCCATTCATTGGTAGGGTTGCATATGGATAGACTTGGGCTCATGGGCGCTCAAGACCGGTAACCAACCCATGAGGGGACATGAGAGCTTCATGTTTAACATATGTGGATAACCAATAGGGTTGATGAGTCCGTAGTCAGGGACTATGAGAACTCTAGTGTGAAGGATATCGGAAAGGATCGCCAGGGGCGAGGAATGGACGTATATGGAGTTGAGTTGCTGTAATTAAGTAGAAGACTTGCATTTGGCTAGGCTTTAACCCTGACATACGTTGTTTGGTAGTGGGTCCGGCATCCCTCAGGACATTCCATGGCTGGGGTTTAGGTCACCTCTCTCTCACATCACCATTGGTGGTCTCTATTGGCAGACATGCTTTAAGTCATAGCACCGTACTTCTTTGGGAAGGTCATAATGCATCATATGTTTCATACCACATTGCATCTTACCTTGCTTTGAAACCCTGCTATTTATGTTATAATGGATTAATTGCCTTACTGGGTTTCTTTTGAAACTCACTCCTTTTGTGCTATGTATTGTTAAATTTCTCTACAGGCTCAGAGTATTATGACTGCTCGTATGAAGAAGCGCAAGGAGAGGAGACATATCTCAAAGAAGGTGATTGCGGTTATGACGATTACATTGAAGATTCTGTTGGTGGTCATGATGCACACAATGCTTAGTCCGTCGATAGAGTGGAAGCGCCCTTGTGCCATTTTTGAGATTTATACTTATAGAGATGTTCACTATAAGATTGAGAATGATTTAGTTACTCATTGTACTTGTTATTGGGATTAGTTTGATCACTTTTCCTTTTCTTTTTGGAACTACTTTTCCGCTGGTGGTAGAGTGAGATTTCCGCCTCACTTTACTTTATGATCTTGACATTTTTGTTACCTTTCGTACTCTGATGATAATTGACATTATTCCTTTCTTATTTGGATCTCTCATTTATACTTTGCACATTGATTATTTATGTTCATGATTATGTTATTGTCTATGTGGGAGGATGATTACCTCGATACTTGATCTTCGGGGCTGTGCATCACACACTCGGGTATGCCAGGTAGGGTACCGGCTGGGTGGATGTGACAGGTTGGGTCAGAAAGATCAGAAAAGTTTGATCTAGCAACCAATGAAGAAGGGTTGAGAGTGAATCTAGAGTTTTTGGACAAGGTTAGAGAAAAAGCTCTATATCAAAATATAGAGTACCAGAGGAGGACAGCAGCATACTATAATGCTCGTGTCAGGCCTAAATCTGTTAAGGTTGGAGACTTGGTTTTGAGGATAAAATCAGCATCAGACCTAAGAAATTGTGGAAAGCTTTCCGCAAACTGGGAGGGACCATATGTGGTAACAAAGGCTGTAAGTGTTGTGACTAAAATATCCACTTCCGGTTTATATCGGTCTAACCAGGTTCAACCAGATTCAGTTGATGAGATGAATGAGTTTAAAGGACCACCCAAAGGTTAAACAAAGGCTTAATCATAGCCATCAGATCTATACTTTCCATCCGACAGTCATCAGTGACAAGAGCCAACGTATTAAAGCCTATAAATAGAGCCAAGATTCTCAGGAGAGGTAAGTTCATTCGAATATTCACTCTTCTCACTCATTTTTCCATTAAAGCTCTCTAAGAGCTCTGAAAACATGATTTCTAATCAACTACTGACTAGATCGTGGGAGACGGGTCAATCAAGACTATTGGCTCCGTTTCTTACTAGTGTTCTATCTCTTTCAGGAGTGAAAGGTTGATTGATCGAAGAGCTAACCAGATCGATCCAGATCTGAGTGATTTGGTGCGAAGATTTTGGTTCAAAGCCTCCGGCAATTTTAGCACCAACATTTGGCGCCGTCTGTGGGAATCTGAGCAAGAAGCTATGGCTCAACTACCGGAAGAGCATGATTGTTCTTCTGCTCTTTTTTGTTCGGAGATCTTTGGCTCAGCGATGAAGTTTTTATTCTAAGATCTGTTTCGTTTTCTGGATTCTTGAACGATTACTCTGAAGTTTTGTTGAAATCTACAATTTCTGGTTGATATTTTCTAAAGAAAAAACAAGAGAAGAGACATCGTTCGTCAGAAGAGGTTTCCTAAAGTCTCGAGTTAGTTTTTTGAATTTGCTTTCTAATAAAGATCTTTTAGTTTTGTCAGATCTTGGAGAAGCATCTGGATACTTTAAGCATTTTTCTAGACGAAGTTTCGTGTACTGAAAGCTAGGTCTGAGTCGGTTATGTGAATTTGGAGAAGAAAGCGAGATCTTCTTCACAGCTCTTATATCTTGGTTTTCATAAAGTGACAATAATGGTGGAGCAAGAAGCATCCTTCTATATCTTGTTTCTTGATCTCTGGTTCTAGCTTCGATCTATCTCTAGATCTTTGATCGGCATCTCAAAGGATCCCTGTTAGTCTGATCGGTGTCTCGATCGGCAGTTTTTCTTTTTGTCCTATGACTAGCATTTCTTCTGGATTTGGTTCTTTACCTTCGATCTATTGGATCTACTGATTTGGTTCTCTAGAACCGTACCTCTTTCGCTCAATGAGGCTAAGTTTGAGGGATGCCATAAAATGCCCAGATTTCACACTTTCACTTCTTCTCTTCGACACAGTGAATATTTTAAGCGAGATAGAGCACCTGCTAGAACTAATTATGGTTCCACAGAACAACCAGCAAAGTGAAGTCTCTTCTTCAGTAGCTATTGCTTCAAGATCCCTGCAGCCAACGATGATACTCTGCCCATCATCAATCTTGCTGATAAGTTTTCCATTCACTCGGATCTAAGTATCTCTGTTTTCAGATCTGAGATCTCAGTCACTGTTTTTCCAGATCTAAACATCTCCGTTTTCTTAGATCTCTGCTGTTCTCTCAGATATAAAGTATCTCTATTTTCTAAGATCTCCATCGCTCCTTTCTGCAAATTCGTTTTTGTTGATCTCCAAATCTTTGTTTCGGTATTGCTTCCGCTCCAAGGATTAAGATGGTTTTGAGTTGTCTCGTTCACATTCGATCTGAGAATTCCATTATTTCAGCCAAGTCTGAATCTGACTTCGGTTTTCTTATCAATTGAATGAGAGATGTAAACGTTTTGAAAAGGTTTGAAAGAGTCTTGGAAGTAACGAGAACGGGAAATTGTTGATCTAACTAAGTGATTACATCGAATTTTTGTTGAATTTGATTGTTTATGGAGTTGATTACAACTTCGGGAGGCAGATCTGGAGATTGCGGAGACGATAAGCAATTCGTTGCAGAAATTCAGGGACTAATGACGGAGATGAAGTCAGAGCGTTGAGATGCTCAGACACTCACAGAGGCTTCTCTAGTTATGATTTCTTGCTTCGAGACACTGCTTAGATCTATTACTCTGAGCTATTAGATTCTCAAATTTGTGAAAGATCGAAGTAATTTGATTCCTTTCTCAGCTGAGCTTTGCTGATCAGCTGTGCTTCCTTATTTGGATTTCTCGAGGAATTAAAGAACCTAAAGAACTGCGGCTGAGTAAGTTTCCATTGCAATTATGATTTTGTGTGTGATCTGCATCGCTTCACTGTTCTTAATTAAGAATGTGAAGAATCTATGTTACAGTGACTTGTTCTGATTTAGTATTCCGAATTCATTAATTCAGCTTAGGAGTGCTTTTTGCTGTGGATCCTTTTGAGTTTTCTCATTTAATTAGTCGTTGGTTGCGACATTGATCTTGATTCTGTAGCCAGAAGATTGCTTGACCTTTTGCTTCGTTTGGTTATGCGTAACACTTAGTGGCTATTTTTTCTGTGTTTTTGCTGGTTTGACTAACGAATTTGGTTGGATGAATGGTAATGCTAAGTCAATAAGCAAATGGAGGAAATTGACAACGGAGATTTTCAAGGAAATTTCAGTAGGCAAGCATCTAAGTATCTCTGTCTTCTCAGATCTTTGGATATCTGTCGTTGTTCTCTCACATCTAAGTATCTCTGTTTTCTAAGATCTTTATCACTCTTTTTTGAGAAGCATGATCAAGTTAAACCTGTTGTAAAACCACCACAGAAAAGCTTTCTTGTTGCAGCGATTATACCACATCAGCTTCGGACGGTGGTTTCTCTTGAAATGATTCTTCAAGCAAATGGCCGATTTGAACGATCTCTATCACATCCACCCAGCCGGTACACCATTTGGAATACCCGGGATGTGATCCACAGTCCAAGGATCAATGATCTGAGGTCCATGCCTCCCACATACACGGTAACACAATCATGAACAGTAATAATCAATGGTAAAAACAGTTAATACTAAGTATCATGAATAAGATAAGATTAACTAAATCAGAGTGCGGAATATAGATAATAATAAAGTGTGATCAAAATCATAGAGGGTGAGAAGGTGTGGTAGCCACCCTCTCAGAGCAGCGGAAAAGAAGTAATCAAGTTAGTTACATATCCAAATGTCACCAGAATAATTCAAGGACAAGTTAATTACAATATCCAAGGTTCCACAAATACACTAGGGGAATGGGGCACTATGGTAGGGTTTCTTCTATACTAATGGTAGTCTCCTCAACCGTATGGATGAAGTAAACCCAACGCTGCTGCTCCCGCACAACTGTGGGGCTAACCCTGGTGCGGATAGTAATCCTCCTCGGCTCGATAGGCACCATCGGAGAACATCCCATACTATTCCCTCCGATGCACCAAATGACCCCTTTGGGAGTGGTTTGTCCAAGGATTGGCTACCCCCCCCCGCCGGGGGGGGGGGGGGGGCGCCCCCGGGGGGACCCCCCCCCCTTTCCCCCCCCCGCCCAAAGACAAAAGGGGACACCCCCAAATCCCAAGTCATACGTAAGCAATCACACATCAAATCTCATCATTTCTCATGCATCCAATGCATATTCACAATAGTAATCAAATCATAATATTGAAACGAATCATTATAATCATAAGCAAATCAAAATGATAAAGTAACACAACAAAAGTATAAAGATTTAAATGCTACTGTTCTAACACATATGTAACAGTCTCATAATGATTGAAAGGAAATTTAGGGATTTCATTCTTTAAATAAAGCACAGTTCAATATTTGATGACTTATATGTTTATGGATATAACCATCCTTACCTTGGATGAGTTGATGATGAATTGAGAATACCAAGAATAGTCCAATAGAATTGTTAAGGCCCTAAACAAACATCAATAATAAGTTAGAAAAGAAGTCGGGAAGATCGGATGTCATTCGGGTCAAAACTGACCAAGGTTGCTGTCAGCAACAACTTTGGTCGATGGTTTTGGTCGATGGTATCGACCAAAAGGATCGACCAAAATTGTCCTCGGGGCAGAATAGTGGATTTTGGGGATTTTGGTCCGAAATGAGTCTTCCGGTGTTTGGATCAATCTGAAACTTGGAGGCATACTTAACAACAGTAGTAGGACACTATAAATCAAGGAATTAACCCAATCCAATGGTCTAATTAAAAAGCCCCAATTTGAGCTATCAAGTTCAAGTGATAAACATCATGGCATGAGTTGGAATTGATTGCATTGATGAGGAATAGCATGCAATAGCTAGAGGAACTAATAGAAATTCGATTGGAATCATATGGAAATGTTAAACATGAACATAATACACTCTATAGCTCAGTTTGATATCAAACGGTATGATGTTAATAGGTAAATCATGGGATACATATGCTAGGCATGAGATATAAGCATAGCATCAATGAATGGCTAAGGGAATCATGGATTGAGCATGAGTAGGCACTTGGAGTGGTGGTTGCAAGGTTGCAGCACCATTCCAAATGTCTCATCAGCAAGATGACAATAGAAAAGAGTAGAAAATGGTAGGGTAGAGAGTGGAATGAGGAGTCATACCTTAGTGTGGAAGATGAAGACAAGAATCAATGATAAACTAAGTGTCTTTGATGAGATACCCTTCACACTAACCAAGGAGCTGCTTGGGAAGCTCTCCCCACGTTCCCAGGTGAGAAAAAATGATTGCAAAAGGCTCAAGGCTCGAGGTCACATTAAATAGAAAAGGAATATTCCATGGAATCATTAACTTGGCAGACTGGGATATTTTGGTCGATGGTCCTTGGTTGATGGTATCGACCAAAAGGATCGACCAAAATATTTTCAGCAGAAAACTCAGGTTTAGAACAGCAACTTCAAGTAGGGATTTGAAAGGCTATACAAGGTCAAATTGAGTGAGGTTTTCTTCCACAATTCAATCAAGAAGTCTAGTTTCGGGGAATACCTTCGGATTGTACACAGGAGGTCATTTGGTACATCAACCATATTAATTTTCTCCGATGCACAGACTTTCCTTAAACACTGACAATGCATTTAAGCAAGGGGTATCATTGTCAATGTTCATGGGCTCGGTCTCCGAATCATGATCATCAATCAGAATGGTTCATAAATCTCTTCTTCCACCGCTTCGGGTCTTCGGACCTGAATACAACAGTGGATCCGGGTCAGGGTCAAGGTTAGAATAGGGTTGGATATTACAATCTCCATCTCATCTGGTTTGATTGCTGCTCTGGATCAGATTCGCTTGTTCCATATCTCTCAGGATTAGTTTCTGGATCTAAGATCAGAGGTGAAGGCATATAATCTTCAGTGAGCTTCTTCATCTACAACAAGTTTGCGAGATTTCTAGATGGTTCAATTATTTTCCCATTAAAAATAACAATTGACTATAGTATTTGTGGATAATTATGGTCTGATTACTCCCTAATTGATCTGCAGTAACTGATAACCATATAATCCATGGTATAAACTGTTTTCTGGATTATGGCACCCAGTATTGTCTGGTCTGCAGTAGCCATATTTCTTACATATCTTTGTAGTTCTTATTTATATATTTATCTGAAACATCTGTTTGGGTTTGATCTTTGCTTTTGTTTGAGCAGAATACTTGTTGCTACATGCCTTCCTTGGACGAATTTTTATGCTGCAATTTTATTTTTCTTTACCCATTTCTTTGATTTCTGATTTTATCGTTTCTTTCCACTGGAGTCAATTCTAGACGACTGAAAAATGAGAAAGCAAGTGAGAGGAAATTGCCAGCTTGACTCTTGTGACCAAGATAGACAAAAATAGGACAAGTATTGGCCATAACTCAAGCTCTGCCTTCCCTAGCTACTGGTAAAAGACAAATTCTGAATATAGAAATTGTAAGATTGGATTCTCCTCCACTTCGAAGAGAAGAGTCGTGGATCAATATGAATAAGTTTATCATGTTTTTGCCTATACCAATTTTTTGGTGAGGCACTGAAATCAAGTTCTGTAGGTGGGGTTTCTGATATCCCATAAATCTTGAGGAAATTGTGGTGCCTAGATCTGGGATACAACTCCTGTAGCAGTTTTCATGCATCACTTCAATCAACCTTTCACTCCTGAAAGAGATAGAACACGAGTAAGAAACGAAGCCGATCGTCTTGATCGGCCCGTCTCCAACGATCTAGTCAGTAGTTGATCAGAAATAGTGTTTTCAGAGCTCTCAGAGAGCTTTAATGGAAAAATGAGCGAGAAGAGTGAATATTCGAATGAGCTTACCTCTCATGAGAATCTTGGCTCTATTTATAGGCTTTAATACGTTGGCTCTTGTCACTGATGATCGTCGGATGGAAAGTATAGATCGGATGGCTATGATTAAGCCTTTGTTTAACCTTTGGGTGGTCCCTTAAATTCATTCATCTCATCGGCTGAATCCGGTTGAACCTGGTTAGACTGATATAAACCGAAAGTGGATATTTTAGTCACAACACAAGCCCCCAAGCCTGCTGATCAGGTCGAACTTGTATGAGACTCTGGTCAGGAGGTTTGAATCTTCCTTTCAAATGACTTCAGAATATTCTGCATCTTGTATTGGTTGTGAGAATTCTTCAATCTTGATCTTCTCTTGCATTTGGAAAATGTTCAGCCCCCAAATCATTTTAGAAAGGAAATAATGGGCGACGGAAGAGAATCTTGAGAATGAAAGGAATATAGAGGGGGCAGCAATCTTTGACTTGGTGCACATTTGACCACATACTATACTTCTGACCACTTGCTATATCTTTGATCAGTTGTTGATGAAGTATTCTTAGGAAAGAGTGGCTGATGAAACTTTTTGAGAAAACAGCTGACGAAAGCATTAATAACTGATCAGATGCCTTTCTGAGAAACTGGCTAATGAGAGCCTTAATAGTTGATCAAAAACTTTCTATCCTTAGACAATAGTTGAAGAGAGTTTTAGCAACTTTGATTAGAATCTTCAATATAATCTGCTTTGTGAGAAATTTTCTTGATTAGCTCCTTTTGGCTTTGACAGAGTAGTAGTTTGAAGGAATTCTTTATAATATTAACTTATCATCTTCTGATCATTGCATATCTGATTACATATATACTTCTTATCAAACTTGTATTCAGTATTAGCTTCTGATGAGATATTGCAGGTCCTCTAGAACTTCAAGTCTTAGTTTCAGATTTCACTGATGAAAGGATACTCTAGGCTATTTCTTAATATAGGTTACAAGTGTACAGTGCTTAACATTAATATTAGGGATGAATTAATGGTAGTTGCATTTCAGAAAAAAGTAATTTACTTTTATGTTTGATTGTGATCATGTCTTTATACTATTCTTTGGTGTTGTTGCTGAAAGTAAATATCTCTTTGCTTCTTTCTAATATCTAACAATTGTTGTTTGGTTGCTTCCTTTATCACTTTTGGGCAGTGGAAATACATTGATATATTTATAACAACCATAAGTATTGGGCTTGGCATTCATTTTAAGTTGCGTAGCCATGATTATCCAATTTATATGTTCTGTAATAGTTTTTTCTTTTCAGCAAGGGACTGATTCTGAGAGACCAATTGTGTCCTACGCACTTAATATCCATAAGCATATTTGAATCAAAATTCAACCCAAAACCATATCTCATTCAGGACCCATGGTCTAATATCTGTTCATTCTTAAACAAAGTCCTTACTTTTTTTTATCCTTGGAAATGATTTCAGAATTCTACCAAGAAGACCCGATACCCAACACAACATGTAAGAGTATGGTTTATATTGTACTTGCTGTTGCAGATCATCATTCAATTGAGCTTCTGTGTATGCTTGTGTTTAGTAAAGATCTTTTAAACTGCTGAATGTCTTCCTTAACTCATTGGAGATTCTTGTTTGACAGTCACATTGTTTTGATTTCTTTGCATTGCTGCTTCTGAAGGTATGGAAGTTTGAAGTGTAGAGCAGTGGGAAGGTATGGATGTATGAAGTGCTGGGATAATCTTATATATTCTTGTAAATGGAGATGAAATATTTGTACAACTGCAAAGAAACAAGAAAACAAAATTTTCTCATATTTAGATGCAGGGGATGCCACCACATACACCTAGCTCATTATCTACAATCCAAAAGATCAAATGAGAAGAACAAAGAGATTTTCTCAAGACCATGGTTGAAAGAGAAATTGGTCCTCGCTTCTCCCCTCCAAAGTGTCGAAAGAAATTTTGATTATAGCATGACCTGTGGATCATTCCTTCCGAGGGTGGTCCCGACTTTACGTAAGTCAGGCTCAGGTAGCCAGGTCATGCTAAGCTAATCACGGATCATTCCTTCTAAGGATGATCCCGACTTTCCGAAGTCAGGCTCCAGTAGCCATCTCTCTAAGGCAGCATCTCTTTAAGGCAGCATCTCTCTAAGGCAGCCTTTTGATTGAGAGCAATGGAATTAATCAATAAAACAACTCAAGGATCAGGTTATATGGAGGATTATTTATCGAAAGCTCAAAGATTTTCTCAGGACCATTATCTGAGAATATTTGATCAGCTATTAAGGTTTTTATCAAATATTTTCTCTTCAGAAATATCTCATCAGCAACTGATCAAAAATATAGCAAGTGGTCAGAAGTATAGTATGTGGTCAGATGTGCACCAAGTCAAAGATTGCTGCCCCCTCTATATTCCTTTCATTTTCAAGATTTTCTTCCGTCGCCCATTATTTCCTTTCTAAAATGATTTGGGGGCTGAACATTTTCCAAATGCAAGAGAAGATCAAGATTGAAGAATTCTCACAACCAATACAAGATGCAGAATATTCTGAAGTCATTTGAAAGAAAGATTCAAACCTCCTGACCAGAGTCTCATACAAGTTCGACCTGATCAGTAGGCTTGGGGGCTTGTGTTGTGACTAAAATATCCACTTCCAGTTTATATCGGTCTAACCAAGTTCAACCGGATTCAGCTGATGAGATGAATGAATTTAAAGGACCACCCAAAGGTTAAACAAAGGCTTAATCATAGCCATCCGATCTATACTTTCCATCCGACGGTCATCAGTGACAAGAGCCAACGTATTAAAGCCTATAAATAGAGCCAAGATTCTCAAGAGAGGTAAGCTCATTCGAATATTCACTCTTCTCGCTCATTTTTCGATTAAAGCTCTCTGAAAACACTATTTCTGATCAACTACTGACTAGATCGTGGGAGACGGGTCGATCAAGACGATCGGCTCCGTTTCTTACTAGTGTTCTATCTCTTTCAGGAGTGAAAGGTTGATTGATCGAAGAGCGAACCATATCGATCCAGATCTGAGTGATTTGGTGTGAAGATTACAATTCAAAGCCTCCGGCAATTTTAGTACCAACATTTGGCGCCGTCTGTGGGAACCTGAGCAAGAAGCTATAGCTCAACTACCGGAAGAGCAAGATGATTCACTGATCATTCTTTTGCGATCTTTTTGTTCAGAGATTTTTTGGTTCTGCGATCAAGTTTTTCTTCTAAAATTTGTAAACGTTTTGAAAAGGTTTGAAAGAGTCTTGGAAGTAACGAGAACGGGAAATTGTTGATCTAGCTAAGTGATTACATCGAATTTTTGTTGAATTTGATTGTTTATGGAGTTGATTACAACTTCAGGAGGCAGATCTGGAGATTGCGGAGACGATAAGCAATTCGTTGCAGAAATTCAAGGACTAATAACGGAGAAAGCTTTTCAAGACTCAGCAGCAACGGTGCCTGTAACCGAGAACTCATTTACTGCTCTCCTTGGTCTCCCAGCTAACCAAGCGATTGAGCTCCTTCACAAACCTGTGAAATCTGAAGATATTCTCGTAGCAGATCAAGGATCATTTGGCCACTCATTTATCTGTTCTTCTATATTTCCTACAAAGCCAAAGCCCACGGTGATTTGCTGTTAGGTTACCCTCTTCTGGAAGAAACGGACAATCCATGATGTTTTTCTTGTGAGGCTACTTATCTTCTACACATGTCCAATAGAGGCTAACGCAAATGACCAAGAATTTCTTTAAGTCTGTCTTACACAATTTAAGAATTTCTACACATGTTCAATATTAGCTTCGAGTTCCATGAAGATTGCTTGTCCGCTTTGCAGAAGCTATGTGTCACCTGAGGAAGTTGTGTTTCAACAGAAGAATTTGAGGAGAAAAACTGAGTTATACAGAGAAGAGGTGTAGTTTGCATTTATGATCTATGCAATGTACGGTGGTGGCTTGCATATACGCAATCTGGATGAAATCTTGATCCAAAAGAATCCCTAAAAATCAAAAATGGAAAAATACTCTTTCTTTCTTTCTGGGGTAAAGAATAGAGATGACTCTCATGGTTGCTCGTTCCAGTTTCTTACTCTATTCGAATTGCCGAGAACAACCGATTAAGGTGAAGGTGAAAGTCTATGCGAGGGCGATGCTGGTGAGAGACTACCATGGAAGAAGAAACCCTGAATATTCTGGTCAACCCTGATTCTGAATTCTCAGAGGGCTATTTGGTTTATAATAATGGGCCTGGTGGGCCAATTTTAAATGGATCTAGTGATATGGATGCAATCCAAGGATGGCACAATGGTTCTGGAGATCTGCTTAGTACGGGCCAATTGATGCCAGGTGATATGGGCCCCACCCTTGGTTCGGTTGCTATGGATATTGAAAACAGACTAAACTTGGATGAGATCTTCTCTGCTCAACACTTTGGTGGGATCTGGCTCTCTCTTACCTCAGGTCTTTGAAGGGGTCTCTTCAAATAAATCTTTTGTCTCAGTGGATGGCTCTGTGGATTGGCAGTTGGAGATTGTTGGCTTCCTGTTCAGATGGTGGACTGTCTCTTCACGTTTGCTGCTCAGGCTAATCCTATGTTGCCATTGATGGGATCTAAGTTTAGGATATATGCAGTGCTCGCCCAACCCAGATTTATGTTCCTATCAGACATTGGCAGTTCAGAGCAATAATTGGAGCAATTTTAGTCCGGGCCCGGAATGTATATTGGATGTATAAAGTCTGGTCCTGTTCTTGCTCAATTCTAAGATGTCCTATCTTGCTGTCTTGAAAAGTGGTATGATGACCAATTTCGTAGCTACTTTACCAAGCTGCTTTATTCCTCTTGCCTGTCTGGTCAGAGTTCAGCTGCCATGGATAACTCCAATCTTATCAGGCATAGCAGGTTAATTTTTCATATCTTTCAAATTGGAAACGAAAGCATAACAGCCACAGATGATGGTAGCTTGAATAGCAGCAGCAGCAATGGATACTACATTCCCAATATTCTTATTTTCCGAAAGCTTTTCTATTCAAGTATCAACTCCTCAAAGAAGCATTTCAAAGATTCTTGAAGAATTCGAGTGCAGAAAGAGATCATGGAGCAAAAAATCTACTGCAATAAAAAGATAAGTATATTAGAGTTTCTTGGTCATCATTTCTTTTTCTAACAATAGTTGATTTATAAATTCCTGGTCATCATTTCTTTTTCTAACAATATTTGAAATCTTCGATTTACAAAGATTCATTCTACATTTGATAAAGAGTGTTTGTCATATATAACCTAGAGAAGAATTTGGAATATCAAGAAGAATATATCAAAAATTCCAGATGAGTGCAGCTCTTTACACATTTGTGAAGTGTTTTATTTTTTTTTATTATTAATCATAAAAGAATGTCTAGTTATCCTTCTGGCTGCATATAGGAAGGATGAGATATCGTCTTATCTTAATGAGGCAGGAATCCATATATTCTATACTGAATTGATATGAAATGCTTAGTTCCTAACCATTCATTAATCAGGCTTTTTATTAAGTTTCTAACCGTGGGCTTCCCTATAGTGTTATGATATATTATTCTCCTTTTATGATTGTCAGGTTTAGAATTGAAGCTTTAAGTTTGCAGGTGGAAACAGAAAAAGGAGGAAATACATCTTGGGAGTTCATCAGTCCAAAACTACATAAATTAAAATTTCTTGAGGAGTTGCAATTATTGCAAACTTCATATTATCATTTTACTATTTGATCTTGCACTTTATGGCAAACTTTGATCTTTCACTCTGCTCAATTTTAACAGTCTGAACATTAAAGCATTGATCATTGTGCAACTTTCTCTAAAGACTTCTCTCAGCCACATAAAAGGTTGATCTCGGTTATGAAGGCTTCTGACCAGCAATTTTCTATAGAGCGGAGGTTCCTTTTATTCTTGAAGATTTATATTATTAATAGAAAGAGCAGAGACTAATCATCATTCTTGAAGACTTATATTATTCTTGAAGGCTGATCATCATTCTTGAAGACTTATGTTATTCTTGAAGACTTATATCATTCTTGAAGACTTATATTATTCTTGAAGACTTATATCATTCTTGAAGACTTATATTATTCTTGAAGACTGATCATCATTCTTGAAGACTTATGTTATTCTTGAAGACTTATATTATTTTTGAAGACTGATCATCATTCTTGAAGACTTATGTTATTCTTGAAGACTTATATCATTCTTGAAGACTTATGTTATTCTTGAAGACTTATATCATTCTTGAAGACTTATATTATTCTTGAAGACTTATATCATTCTTGAAGACTTATATTATTCTTGAAGACTTATTTCTATCAATAGAAAGGAAACAGGATTTTTTGGTATTCTTGAAGAAATCATCTTATTAATCGTTGTCATCAAAAGTTTCCTCTTCATTTAGTCACAAAGATATTTTTGTGAACCAATTATCTGATCATGCCTTTCAACGCTGATCCAGGGTCATTCCTTCCGAGGGTGATCCCGACTTTCCGAAGTCAGGCTCAAGTAGCCGGCCATCCGAGGCTTGATTATGCTAGCTGATCCGGATCATTCCTTCCGAGGTGGTCCCGACTTTTCGTAAGTCAGGCTCAAGTAGCCAGCCTTACGAGGCCTGGTCATGCTTTCCAAAGCTGATCACGGATCATTCCTTCTGAGGGTGGTCCCGACTTTTCGTAAGTCAGGCTCAAGTAGCCAGCCTTCCGAGGCCTGGTCATGCTTTCCGAACCTCATCACGGATCATTCCTTCCGAGGGTGGTCCCGACTTTACGTAAGTCAGGCTCAAGTAGCCAGCCTTCCGAGGCCTGGTCATGCTTTCCGAAGCTGATCACGGATCATTCCTTCCGAGGGTGGTCCCGACTTTACGTAAGTCAGGCTCAGGTAGCCAAGTCATGCTAAGCTAATCACGGTTCATTCCTTCCGAGGATGATCCCGACTTTCCGAAGTCAAGCTCCAGTAGCCATCTCTCTAAGGCAGCATCTCTCTAAAGCAGCCTTTTGATCGAGAGCAATGTAATTAATCAATAAAACAACTCGAGGATCAGGTTATATGGAGGATTATTTATCAAAAGCTCAAAGATTTTCTGCAGACCATTATCTGAGAATATTTGATCAGCTATTAAGGTTTTTATCAAATATTTTCTCTTCAGAAATATCTCATCAACAACTGATCAAAGATATAGCAAGTGGTCAGAAGTATAGTATGTGGTCAGATGTGCACCAAGTCAAAGATTGATGCCCCCTCTATATTCCTATCATTTTCAAGATTCTATTATGTCGCCCATTATTTCCTTTCTAAAATGATTTGGGGGCTGAACATTTTCCAAATGCAAGAGAAGATCAAGATTGAAGAATTCTCACAACCAATACAAGATGCAGAATATTCTGAAGTCATTTGAAAGAAAGATTCAAACCTCCTGACCAGAGTCTCATACAAGTTCGACCTGATCAGCAGGCTTGGGGGCTTGTGTTGTGACTAAAATATCCACTTCCAGTTTATATTGGTCTAACCAGGTTCAACCGGATTCAGCTGATGAGATGAATGAATTTAAAGGACCACCCAAAGGTTAAACAAAGGCTTAATCATAGCCATCCGATCTATACTTTCCATCCGACGGTCATTAGTGACAAGAGCCAACGTATTAAAGCCTATAAATAGAGCCAAGATTCTCAGGAGAGGTAAGCTCATTCGAATATTCACTCTTCTCGCTCATTTTTCCATTAAAGCTCTCTGAAAACACTATTTTTGATCAACTACTGACTAGATCGTGGGAGACGGGTTGATCAAGACGATCGGCTCCGTTTCTTACTAGTGTTCTATCTCTTTCAGGAGTGAAAGGTTGATTGATCGAAGAGCGAACCAAATCGATCCAGATCTGAGTGATTTGGTGCGAAGATTACGGTTCAAAGCCTCCGGCAATTTTAGCACCAACAATAAGCACAAATACATATTGGCTCAAAGATCTGCATGGAAGCTGTTTAAGGCGACCGTGGAATGTAATTCACCTTAAAAAGTATTATCAATAGAAAGGGAACAGAGTTTCCTGGTGTTTTTGAAGGCCAATCTCTATCAACTATTATCACTTAAAGATTCTTCTTCAACTACGCAAAAGAGCCTGATCACGGATCATTCCTTCCGAGGGTGGTCCCGACTTTTCGTAAGTTAGGCTCAAGTAGCCAGCCTTCCAAGGCTTGGTCATGCTTTTCCAAGCTGATCACAGATCATTCCTTTCGAGGGTGGTCCCAACTTTCCATAAATCAGGCTCAAGTAGCCAGCCTTCCGAGGCTTGGTCATCCTTTTCCAAGCTGATCACGGATCATTCCTTCCGAGGGTAGTCCCAACTTTCCATAAGTCAGGCTCAAGTAGCCAGCCTTTCGAGGCCTGGTCATGCTTTTCCAAGCTGATCACGGATCATTCCTTCTAAGGGTGGTCCCAACTTTCCGTAAGTCAGGCTCAAGTAGCCAGCCTTCCGAAGCCTGGTCATGCTTTTCGAAGCTAACCATGGATCATTCCTTCCGAGGGTGGTCCAACTTTCCGTAAGTTAGGCTCAAGTAGCCAGCCTTCCGAGGCCTGGTCATGCTTTCCGAAGCTGATCATGGATCATTCCTTCCGAGGGTGGTCCCTACTTTCCGTAAGTCAGGCTCAAGTAGCCAGCTTGCCTGCCTTCCAAGGCCTGGTCATGCTTTTTGAAGCTGATCATGAATCATTCCTTCCGAGGGTGGTCTCGACTTTTCATAAGCAGGCTTAAGTAGCCAGCCTTCCGAGGCCTAGTCATGCTTTCCGAAGCTGACCATAGATCATTCCTTCTGAGGGTGGTCCCGACTTTCCGTAAGTTAGGCTCAAGTAGCCAGCCTCCTGAGGCTAGTCATGCTTTCCTAAGCTGATCACAGATCATTCCTTCCGAGGGTGGTCCTTACTTTCCGTAAGTCAGGCTCAAGTAGCCAGCCTGCCTGCCTTCCAAGGCCTGGTCATGCTTTCCAAAGCTGATCACGAATCATTCCTTACGAGGGTGGTCCCGATCTTTCCGTAAGTCAGGCTCAAGTAGCCAGCCTTCCGAGGCCTTATTTCATGAAGATCCAAGATTCTAAATTCTAGTCAAAATTGGATGAGAACTGTATGTTTCACAAAGCAAATTAACAGTCAAAAGGGATTATCTTATAAAGGAGCGAAAAGGAAAGAAAATGAAATTCTATTGATCAAAGAAAATAAAATAAAATCAACAGAGCCAATGCATCAAAAGGTTTGCTAAAAAAAAAAGGTATGTCAAAAATAAAGGAAAACATTTTCTCTAAGTATCTGGGTCAACAGGAGGGTTGTTGTCAACAGCAGGATTTTTGTCATCTTTTGGGGAAGGCTCCACATCATCATTGGAACTATCATCATCACCAAAGCTGGCAGTTTCTTCTTCCTCAGAATTTACATTTTCCTTCTCATCTTCAGCATCTTCCGAAGAACTCTCAGAATCAGGATATTTTAAATTCTTGAGGTCAAAATTTTTTCTAGAAGGTAGAAACTCAGGAGGGAGCAACTTGAAGTTAACACCAAGACAAATTTAAAGAATTTTAGAGAAGATTTGATCAGAACAAACCTTCACCATATTTTTGTAGAATCCAAGAAAAGCTGGATTATCTCCTGCCTCTTCAATTGTAGAGGTAACTGTACTCAGAACAACTTGATGTTCATCTAGAATTCTCTTCTTTTCTAATTCAAAATTTCTCCTTTCTAACTGAATATCTTTAAGGATAAAAGTCTTATCCTTGAGAGTCTCATCCAAAATAATTTTCAAGTTTTCCTTCTCTTTAGAAACCAAATCTAAAGAGACTCTGAGATTATCCTTCTCCAAAGAAGTCTCACACAAGGTCAATCCCAAATTGTTTTTCTGACACTCTAAATTGGATTTTTCCTTTGAAACTGAATCAAAGGCTTTTTGAAGACATTCATGTTCTTGCTCAAAATCTGACTTTAACTTATCAATCTTCTGAAATTTTTCCAAAAGCTCATTTCTTTCTTTCTCAAAACCTTTAGACTAAACAAAGGCCTTTGCTAATTTATCTCTGAGTTCATCCCTCTCATACGTTGCAAGTTTGGCCCTTTCCAAAGCGTCATTCTTCAACATTTCAATCTATAGAAGTTCATCCTTGTGATTTAAAATAGAAGCCCTTAAAAGTGACACTTCTTCCTGCAAATCAAGGCATAGATCAGAACATATTTGAAAATCACTCTGTAAACTATCTATCTTAGAACATAGTTCCATTTCTTTGAACTGTATAGCCTCTAATTTTCTTTCTGAGGATTTCAAGCTTTTTCTAAGTTTTTGTACCTCATCAATCAATTCAAAACTTCGCTTGATCAGATTGTCATTTTCCAAAGAAAGAACGTTTTCTCTTTCCAAAACCTCAGAAAAGGCATTGAAGGCAGCACCAAAACATCTGCAGGCAAAGTGATGAAGACTTAACAAAAAATAAATAAAATCCATTGACCAATCTCAATAAGAGAAATGGAAATTCATTCCTTACCCCCAGGCATGTGAGTAAAGATCAGGATCAGTCATATTGGCTGTCTCTTTTTTATCACGAGGAATTCTACCTTTCGTTCCCCATTCATGTGCAACTTCCCAGTTCCAGCAAGCCGTATGGTTCTCCTTCAAATTCCAAACAGGGTTAAAGTGATCCCCTGAATCAACAACACTCTGGGCATCATCTAACTTCCCAAGACTGATCGGATGAGGATTGGCGGCTTCAATTACTTCATGGGGGTTAACATCAACAATGGCATCATTAGAAGCAACTTGTATGTCAACAACTTCAGCCACAACATTTACCTGGTCTTCAGGACCATTGGGAGGATCAACTGACATAACTAAAACAGGGGGAGCAACATTTAAAGCATCATTCTCAGGGACATTTGGGACATTCTCTTCAGCAACGTCGGGCACAGCATTGATATCAAGAATAACATCTTCAAAAACAGGGACGGGAAAAATAAAATATGGAGCAGGTGGATGATCAGCAAGCACTGTATCATTGTCAGGAACATCCATGGGGATATTCTCTTCAAATTCATCTTCATGAGGGGGAACCGAACTATTCTCATCGAACAATTGATCAACTATTTGATCAATGATATTACTTGCAGCTAGTGTAACAATTTCTTCAGCTATTTTCTTCAGTTGATCAAGAAAGTAACTAGAAAATTCCTCACCTTGATTTTTGGCTTCAACTGTTCTTTGTGAGGGGGCAGCAGTAATATCATGCGGACGATGAGGTGACATGGGGGCAGTAAAAGCCTCATTCCCAGTGGAATTTTCAGGATTCATGGTTTCTTCAACAACTTTTTTCAACAGAACTTTCTTTATCAGTGGGTATTTTCTCAGGGGATACTAAAACAGGGGGAGAAACAGAGGATCTTTTTCTCTTATTCTTGCCTTTTTTGGCAGTAGGTAACTCTTGACCAGAAGAGTGACCCATGGAGCGAAGTCTACTTCTCAAGGTCCTCGTTCTTTGAATTGGAGTTTCACTAGGAACAACTTTGACAAGCCGAATATCAGAATTATCAACATCTTCATTTCTTCCTATCTGATCTGCCTCCTGCTGATCAGATGGAATTTTATCCTCAGCAATGTCTTTTTTGGAGCTTTTGGTTTTCTTCTTGGAAGATTTCTTAACATCCTGGTCATTAGAAGGACGAGGGATGGAATGCTTTCTTTTCTTCCCTGGCTTCCTTGGCTTGGATTTAGGTTTCTTTTCAATTTCTTTTCTTCAGAAACAGCCTTTCGGAGTTCATAAATATTGGGATCTTGGTAGACATCAGTTCCTATGGAAAAAACAAAGGTCAACGTGCAACAAAAAAAAACAAAAAAAAAAAAAAAAAAAAAAAGAGAGAAAAGAAAAAAATCATTGTATACCTGGTAGAAGACCATGGTTGGCAAAACCTGCATCAGTTTTTAGGTCGGCCACATCGACTAGTTCTTCAGTGGGAATTAAATCCCAAGTCTCTTTGTCATACTCATTAAGTTCAAGACACTTATTCAAGGGAAGAAGAGAACTCAGGGAGTGCAGACACATCGGGAACGATAGTTTGGACTGGGAATGGCACAGAAAAAGTACTTTTCTAGCCATTGTTTGTTGTCATGAGGGATGGAGGAATCAGTAAAAATTTAGGTTTTTTGACCCAATTCATTCGCAATACATGTTCTTCTGGCAAAGTGGATGTAACCACGCTCACGGGAAACTTTCAGAGTATGATAATTTCTGAAGAGTTCTATAGAAGGGAGACGCCCCATTCTATGAATAAAAGCAAAAAAGCAGTAAATCAATCTCCAACTGTTTGGAGAAAGTTGACAGGGACAGACATGGTAGTAATCAAGCAGGGACTGAACTATGGGAACCAAAGGAACTCTAAACCCAGACTCAAGATGGTCGATGTAAACAGTAATATCTCCAAGTTCTGCATCATATGGACGTGCAGAAGATTCAGGAACCCATACCTTAGCATCAGAGGGAAAGTGATAATCTTCGAAGTAAGAAGACAAGTGAGATTTTTTCATCTTAGTTGGATACCACTCCGGACCAACATATTTTGGATCTTTCTTCTCTTTAGACATATCTACAGGTGTGTAAGGAACGATAACTTCATCATGGGCATGAGGAGTGGGTTTCCAATCTAAGGAGACATGATCGGAGGAGAAAATACTTAGGGTTTTCTCTGTTTCATCAACATTTGAAGGAATATCAGGTTGCTCGGAAGTACTAGGTGTGGAAGGATTAATTGAAGAATCCATGCCAAAAAAAAAAAAGAAGATAAGAGTAAAGATTCAAAGAATGTAAGTAGGAGCAGGAAGAGCAATGGAAATGGAGGATGAATATATTTTGTTTTCAAAGGACACAAGCGGATTATGAGCGAGAACAAATAATAGTGGATGAATAAATACAAGGACGAAGTAAGGTGAAGGAGGTTTCTTGAAAAATGGGAGGGAAATATACGATGTTTCATATCAATGGCTATAACTATTCGTAATCAACGCATGGAGTCAATCGGTGGATTTAGAAGTATTGCAACTGGACACGTGAATGATATAAAAGGAGTTGGGAGAGATATGATAACCGTGCGTTGGGAAAAGGTGAAATTTATGATCAAACGACGCAAAGGAGAATAACGTCAAAAGAAGACAAAAAGTTACATTTAAGAGAGAACAAAAAGGTCTGACAGATAAAGATTTTGGTTGATCTTCAAGATTATTTGGGGGCTGAGCACAGTAATCTTATGATTACGAAGGATGGTTCGACTTCCGAGAAAATTACAGTTTATCTTCTTAAATAAGGGACGGATCACGGATCAACGTTCAAGTTAATGATAACTTGGAAGTCTGAGGTTGCAGTTTTGAAAATCGTAATTTTTTGGGAAAGTTATAGGCGTTGATCAAGTAAAGTTCTGCCACGTGGAGGAAAGATTAAAAAGTCTAACATGGGATACCAAGAGTCGACATTTAAAGAGAAGGATGTGGAGAAATTTTTTTATTTTCTCCAGTTTGATCAAATTAAACGATTCTTATGAAATCTACAAGATCATGACGTGCACAATATTCTGGAATTACTTGAAAGAAAGATTCAAATCTCCTGACCTGAGTCTCATATAAGTTCAACCTAATCAGCAGGCTTGGGGGCTCGTGTTGTGAATAAAATACCCCAACCTCAGTTCATGGTGGTTCACTCCGGTCTAAATCTAAGATGATTGGTTTAAGATGATTCAATAAAGCAATCTCTGGGTTCGCCCAAGAGCTAAGAAGAAGGCCTAATCATGGCCATCCAGTTCAATATGATGATCCGACGGTCACAGTTAAAAGCAGATTAGGCGGGAAATTTATATATAAAAAGGAGTGATGAATTCGCAAAGGTAAATCTCTCAAATCAACCAAAACATAGATTTTCTCTAGTTTTTCACCATTAGAACACCTCATAATCTCTTGTGAGCTCTGGAGCACTATCTTCATCATTCGACTAGACCATCCAGAGATGTGACACCGATCAAGACGATTGGCTCCTTTTCTCACTTCTGTTTTTTAGGAACGAGAGATTAGTGGATGATTAAGCATGCCAGATCGATCCAGATCTGAGTTGGTTTGGTGTTAAGATCGCGGTCCAAGATCCTCGACAAATTCAGCACCAACAATATGTATGGAGATCCACTCTAGAATAGCAGGGATTGGAGGATCAGTCATGGGAATTATATATGATCATCCTCCTAATCATAGAGAATAGAAGAAATCAAAAGAATAGTAGATGAAGTGTGGGTAGGAGTGAATACCAACCTTAAGGAAGAAGAATCGTCGAAAAGCTTTGAGGATTCGATGAGGATCTTCCACAACTCCGATGTGAATGCTTGAGAGAGGCATCCCACATACTCTGGAGGCTTAGGAACAATATGGGGCTGATTACCACGAAGTTCTAATAAAATAGAGGATCAAAAACCAAAAAACTCAGAGATTTACACATAAGCCCCTGTCTATTGATCGCTCACTTGGTCGCTCAGTCTGATTGATGAGGTGATCGACCAGCACTGACAACAAGCCCAAAAAAGGGATTTCAAGCTCCAAACCTCAAAGTTTTCAGTGGGGCTTCTCCCAACTCAACAAGTGACTTACCTAGCATTGAGGGACCTTCCAAAACATGTCCAACTAGTTCTCAAGTCTATCAACCAAGCTCTTCAACATCAAGATGCAGTTTCTTCCCCAAATCAAACAAGGTTTCCAAGTAGGGAACTCCATCATCAATCTCTATGGGTTTTGGGTCAAACACCATGTCTTCCACTAAGATGACCCACAATTGCCTTCTACCTTCACTTTGGGTCTTCGGACCTACAAACAAATGGATTTTTGGGTTAGGGTTTGGGCTAGATTTCACAATATGGAACCGAGTTAGTTGGTGCCATGGTGGAAGTATGTGGACTTCATGTAGTATGTTATTATATGACATTGTATTGGATTAGAAACCCCGACATGCGCCAGTACTCATGCCAATGGTCATGGTGAGAGAGTGTTGACCTAAACCCCAGCTATGGTTGATTAACGAGGATTGAACCCCTTTACCTGGGATCACAACAAAGGTAACTAGTCCGTGAGGGATCAGAGTGACTAGACCTACCCATAGGAGGGTTGGTGTTGCATCTTAAAGCATATCAACCGTCTAGAGACTTGCATTGTGAAATCCAGCCCTATCCTAACCCTGACCTCGACTAGGAAACCCTGTTGTTTGTAGGTCCGAAGACCCAAAGTAAAGGAAGAAGCCAACTATGGGCCATCTCGGAAGGCATGGTGTTTGACCCAGAACCCATGGAAGTTGAAGATGGTGTTCCACACTTGGAAGCTTGTTCAGAACTAGAAAAGAAACTGCACCTTGTTGAAGATGAGTCTAGTTGATGGACTTGGAGTATAGTTAGACATGATTCGAAGGCATTTCTCTATACTAGGTAAGTCATATGTTGTGTTGGGAGAAGCTCATTAGGTTTGGACTTGAGTTGGGCCTTCAATTGCCTGTCTTGGCCTTGCTGACTGGCTTGGTCGATTGGGCCAATCGACCAACCAATCGACCAACAGGGGCAGAATCTTATGTTTAGGTATGTTGATGCTCTATTTAATAGGAGTACGAGTTTCATAGCTTCCTTTGTTTCTAAAACCCTCAGAGAACGTGGGAAGACTCTCTCAAAGCCTCTCCTTGGAGTTTGTGAAGAACATTGCAAGACTTCAAGCTTCTCATCTCCGATTCTTCAATCTAAGGTTAGTAATCGCTCTTATGTTGTATTGATATACTTCTACTGTGTCTTATTCTTGTGATTGAGACTAAGAAGAAGATGTTGCATCCTTGCAACCATCTCTTCTACAATCTCTTTTCATTCTTAAGGTTTTATGACATTTACATTGATCTTCGTCGTGATCCTTGTGAAATCCTCATGAAACTATGATCATTCTCAAGATTTGATTTCTTAAGTATGATAGATCTGTTTTGCATGATGTTTTCATGTATGATCTCTTGCTTATCATCTACTAGAATGAGATCTGATCATCTGTAGTTTTGCCTTTGGACTCATAGTGTAATATCCAGCCCTATTCTAACCCTGACCCTAACCCGGATCCACTGTTGTATTTAGGTCCGAAGACCCAAAGCGATGGTAGAAGAGACTTATGGACCATTATGATTGATGATCATGATTCGGAGATTGAGCCCATGGACATTGACGATGATACCCCTTGCTTAGATGCTTTGTCAGTGTTTAAGGAAAGTCTGGCATCGGAGAAGATTAATCTAGTTGATGTACCTTATGACCCCCTGTGCACAATCTGAAGGTATTCCCCGAAACTAGACTTCTTGATTGAATTGTATAAGAAAACCTCACCCAAATTGACCTTGTATAGCCTTTCAAAACCCTACTTGAAGTTGCTGAACTAAACCTGTTTTTCTGCTGAGAAACATTTTTGGTCGATCCTTTTGGTCTATACCATCGACCAAAGTTTCCCAGTCTGCCAAGTTAATGATTCCATGGAATATTCCCATTCTATTTATTATAACCTCGAGCCTTGAGCCCTATTGCGATCATTTTCTCACCTGAAAACGTGGGGGGAGCTTCCCAAAGCAACTCCTTGGTTAATGTGAAGGGCACCTCACAAAAAACTCATTGTTTATCATTGATTATTGTCTACATCTTCCACACCAAGGTATGAATCACCATTCCACTCTCTATCCTACCATTTTCTATTCTTTTCTATTCCTATCTTGCTGTTGAGACATTGGAGATGGTGCTGCAACCTTGCAACCACCCCTCCAAGTGTCTACACATGATTAACCTGTGATCTTCTTAGCCATCCATTGATGCTATGCCTCCATCTCATGCCTAGCATATGTATTCCTTAATCTTTCTATTAACATCATGCCATTTTGTACCAAACTAAATTGTAGGGTATGCTATGTTCATGTTTATCACTACTATATGATTCCAATCGAATTTCTATTAGTTCCCCTAGCTATTACATGCCATTTCCATGTCAATGCAATCAATCCCAACTCATGCCATGATGTTTGTCACTTGAACTTGTTAGCTCAATTTGGGGCTTTTTGTTTGGACCATTGGATTGGGTAAATTTCTTGACTTATAGTGTCCTACTACTATTGTTAAGCATTCCTCCAAGTTTCAGATTGATCCGAACACCAGAAAACCAATTTCGGATGAAAACCCCCAAAATCCACTATTCTGTCCCGAAGAGAATTTTGGTCGATCCTTTTGGTCGATACCATCGACCAAGGACCATCGACCAAAGTTGTTGCTGACAACAACCTTGGCCAGTTTTGATCCAATTAGTATCCGATCTTCCCAATTTCTTCTCTAACTTATTATTGATGTTTGTTTAGGGTCTTAACAATTCTTTTGGACTATTTCTTGGTATTCTCAATTCATCAACAATTCAACCCAAGGTAAGGATGGTTATCTCCATAAACATATAGATCATCAACTTATGATTTATGTTCTTATTTATGAATAGAATCTCTTGATTACTTTTAGATCTTTATAAGACTGTTACATATGTTAGAACAGTAGTATTGAAATCTTTATACTCTTGTCATGTTACATTACTATTCTTGTTTACTTATGTCTATGATGATTCATTTCAATATCATGATTTAACTTTTATGATAAGATGTATTGGATGCATGAAAGATGATGAACTTGAATGTGTGATTGCCTACGTATAACTTGGGATTGGGGAGTGTCCTATTGACACTTCTGTCCTTAGCCATCGGAGGGAATAGTATGGGATGTTCTCCGATGGTGCCTATCGACACTCTCTCGGGTTATTGGATGACATACATAGGACTGTCTACTTGGGTGGCTAGGTTTATCCTTGTCGTGTCTGTCACATCCTCCCAGCCGGTACCCTATCTGGCATACCCGAGAGTGTGATCCACAGCCCGAAGATCAGGTATCGAGTAATCAACCTCCCACATAAACAATAACATAATCATGAACAATCATAATAAAAGTGCGGAAGATAAACCATAGATCCAATAAGGAAAGAATGAATCATAAATAAATCAGAATACTAGATATAATCAGAGTGTCAAAACAGATAAGTAAAGTGAGGCGAAAATCCCACTCTACGACCAGCGGAAAAGTAGCTCTAAAAGAGAATAAACTAGACAAAATCTAATCCCAGTAGCAAGTACAATGGGTAACTAAATCGTTCTCCACTTTATAGACAACATCCTTATAAGTGTAAATCTCATAAATGGCACAAGGACGCTTCCACTCAATGGTCGGACTAAGCATCGTACGGAGCATAACCACTCGCGGGATCTTCAGTGTAATTGTGGTAACCGCAATCACCTTCTTGGAGATATGCCTCTTCGCCTTGCGCTTCTTCATAGGGACCGTCATAATACTCAGTACCTGCAGGATGGTCTAACAAACATTGTACAATAAAGGAATGAGTTTCAAAGAAACTCAGTAAGGCAGTTAAATCCATAATAACATAAATGGCAGGATTTCAGAACAAACATGAATGCAATATGATATGAGACAAGCAATGAATGAATGAATCTAACTCTATGTATGCTGGTCTCTATTGGCAAACATGCTTTAAGTCATAGCACCGTACTTCTTTAGGAAGGTCTCATTCACTCATCATCAGTTGGTAATGGGTCCGGCATCCCTCGGGACATTCCATGGCTGGGGTTAAGTCACCACTCTCTCACATCACCATTGGTCTAAGTACCGGCGCATGTCAGGGTAAAACCTAGCCAAATGCAAGTCTTCTACTTAGTTACATCAAGTCAAATCCAGATACGTCCATTCCTCGTCCCTGACGATCCTTTCCGGTATCCTTCACACTAGAGTCCTCATAGTCCCTGACTACGGACTCATCAACCCTATTGATCATCCACATATGGTAAACGGGAAGCTCTCACGTCCTCTCACGGGTTGGTTACCGGTCTTAAGCGCCCGTGAGCCCAAGTTTAACCATATGCAACCCTACCAATAAATGGCCCCCACAATGTGATTCCTGTCCTCTCACGGGTTGGTTACCGGTCTTGAGCGCCCATGAATCCCCATTGCTACCACAGGTCGTTCGGTCTCAATACCCCTCCGATTAGGGTCTGACATAACAGGACATCCTAGCCAAACACTACTAGACAATCCTAGATATGTCATCCAACAGTTTAGGAAGGTGTCCAGAGGGCATCTCCGGAAACATCCCATAATATTCCCGTAGTAGTCCAAGGACAGAAGTGTCAAAAGGACACCTCTCCTTTCCAAACCATACTTAAGCATACACATGCATCAATTCAAATCATCACATATATGGTAACTTCATATATGGAAAGAAATCAATAATTACAATCACTTTGTATATAATTGGTAAGTAAATCATACATGAATCAATGTAAGCAATGCTACTGTAATCAAGGTTATGCAACAGTAGTATATCATTGTAAGAATCTAATTAAGGAAACATATCAATGATATTCAAATATAGAAACTAGATTCATGTTGTCTATGTAATTAAGGAAATAACCATCCTTACCTTTTATAACTCGCAAAGGAATCCTAAGAAATCAAGTAAGATCTTGGCAAACTTGAGAAGAAGGTCCTAAACAAGTGTATACAACACATTAGGAAAGATCCCTAACAGAAAAGATACCAAAACATCCAACACAGACCAATTCTGGAGTTGCTGTACTCATTGGTCGAGTGGATTGGTCGACTGGTCCAGTCGACCAATCAGTCGACCAATGCAGACAGTAACCTAAAAAATAGAGTTTTAAGATATGAAATCCGAATTTGGTGGTTCAAAAGGGTACTAATCAAGGGGTAAACTACATCAGTAGTATTCTAACATATAAGGGACCTCAAAACACCAATCCAATCAAGACATCAAGATCCAAATTAGGAAACAAAAAGTTACCATAATTAGATCAACCATGGATCTTGATGAATTCGAAATAGAAATCAAAGACAAGAACAATAGGAGAAGGGATCATTGCTTCAGGTAAAGGTATCATGAAAAGCATACTTAGATCTTCAAGGAAATAGGCCTAAGAGCATAAATCTAAATAAGGAAACAAAACCTACCATATATGTAACTATCATGATTCATGAAGAACACATAGTATGGTAGAAGAGAACAACTAGAGATTGATAGATCATGGATCATGAAAAGAAAACACAGCAATTAACTACTAACATGATCAATGTAGAAGATACAAGGAGATCAGAATTCAAATCAGAAGTTTAACAAAGATTAGATCATGGTTTGATCATGATTCCTTCAAAAGCTTGCAATGATCATGGTTAAGATCATTGTTCTAGCCTCTAATCCTTAGGATGATCATGAGAGACAAGTCCAGAGATGTTTGCAACAGAGAATGCAGCATCTCCTCTACTGTCTCAACTCAAAAAGGAAAGAAAAACAGAGAAGGAGGAGAAGAAGAGAGTGTAGACATACCTTTGATGCAAAAGGAAGAGTTTCGACGAAGATCCGTCAAGAAAATCACCAAGGATGCAAGGGAGATGACTTGCAGAGGTCTTTGGTTCATTCCAAAGAGTTTGGAGGCAGCAAATACGAAGTAGACTCGAGATTGGACTTAAATAGAGCAAGCAAAACCTAATTGCCAAAGACAGCACTCATTGGTCGAGTGGATTGGTCGACTGGTCCAGTCGACCAATGCTGACAGCAATTCCAAAACAGGGAATTGAAGACCCAGATCAAATCCAATCCTAAAGGGGTTTTGCACACATGTCAAGTGACTTACCTAATAGGTAGAGATGCCTTCAAACCAAGATAGAGAGCACTCCAAGTCCACCAACTAATCCGATCTTCATCAAGATTCAGTTTCCATAAATAGAACTTCATCATCAACTTTCATGGATTCAAAGCCAGACACCAAGTCCTCCACTGGGATGGCCCAAAGCTGACTTCTTACTTTACTTCGGGTCATCGGACCTACAAATAACAAGGTTTAAGGGTCAAGGTTAGGGCTGGGTTTTACAGTGTCAGACCCGAATCGGAAGGGCATTGAGACCGAACGACCCGTGGTAGTGTATGGTTGGATGGGTGCTCTAGGTTGGTAACCAATCCGGTAGGGGACATAAACCATGCTACGGATACCCGAAAGGGGCCATTTATTGGTAGGGTTGAAAATGGCTAGACTTGGGCTCACGGGCGTTCAAGACCGGTAACCAATCCATGAGAGGACGTGAGAGCTTCCCGTTTACTATTTGTGGATGACCAATAGGGTTGATGAGTCCGAAATCTGGGATTTCGCTGACTCTAGTGTGAAGGATACCGGAAAGGATCGCTGGGGGCGAGGAATGGACATATCTGGATCTGACTTGACCAACTGAGTAGATGACTTGCATTGGGCTAGGCTTTACTGTGACATGCACCAGTACTTATACCAAACGGTGATGTGAGAGAGAGGTGACCTATTCCCCTACCATGGTTTTTGAGATGACTTTATCGAACTTCCCTGGCAGACCCAAGATATCTTGTATGATTAAGGGGGAGTGACTGACCACCCAAAGAAGTATGGTGCTATGACTTAAAGCATGTCTACCCTAGAGACTAGCATTTATAGAGTTAGAATCATATTTGCATCATATGTTCCATATCACATTGCATTATGTATGTTCTGTATGTGTATGATTTCTAATTATGGAATAACTACCTTGCTGAGTTCTTCAAACTCATTCCTTTTGTACAAATGTTTTTAGATTATCCTACAGGTACCAAAAATTATGATAGCACCCCCTTCGAGACGAACTATGATTCCGCATACTACCCTTCGGGTAATGGCATCTGTGAAGATCCGAGTGTTGGTGCCGAGGAGGATTACTATTCGCACCAAGGTTAGCCCCACGGTTGTGTGGGAGTGGCAGAGCTGGGTTTTCTTCATCCATACCATTGAGAAGACTATTATTAGAGTAGAAGAAACCCTAGCTTAGTGCCCCATTTCCTTGGTGTATTTATGGAGTATTTGGACCTGTAACGAACTTGTTTGGATTTATCTTTTAGATACTTGGACATGTAACTAACTTTATCACACTTCTTTTCTGCTGCTCTGAGAGGGTGGTTATCACACTTTCTCTCACCTTTATGATTATGTTCACACTTTGATATTATCCGTTTTCCGCACTCTGATTTATTTAATCTCACCTTATTCATGATACTTAGTATTAGTTGTTTTTACTTTGATTATTATTGTTCATGATTATGTCATTGTGTATGTGGGAGGCATGGACCTACGAATCTTGATCCTTGGACAGTGGGTCACATTCCCGGGTATTCCAGATGGGTTACCAGCTGGGTGGATGTGACACATAGCATGTTTTCATAAAAAAACTAGGGATTTTACCAAATTAGAAAGTCATGATTCCAAATTAGTAAGTAGTGTTTTTGATCATTGTTAGTGGCTAATCTATACTATTTTAGTGTTAGATTACTGTTCTAGAGGTTTCCTCCAAGTTTCGTAGAGTTTCGGATCTTGTAGATTGAGTTTCGGATCAAAAATCACATTTTTGCTTCGTACTGTCTCAGGTGGCCGATTGCTTGATCAACTGGACCAAGCTACCACCCAATCGACCAAGCAAGACAGTAGCTCTATTTTTCGCTTGATTTGATTCGTTTGATATTCGATCTTTTAGGCCTCTTTCCTAATAATGTATCTATGGGTTTATTTGCTAAGTTTGGAACCACTCTCTTTGATCTTTGGATATTCTTCAAGCTATTTAAGGTAAGGACAGTTATTTCCATAACTACATAGATTGCGTGAATCTTAGTTTCTATTTTGGGTTCTATTAGATTCACTACCATAACTGTATGTTCCTAATATTCTTTTACTGATGCAAGTACTTTCACTACAGTAGTATCATGGTCATGTATTCTTTTGATTATGAATACTTATTCTTATCAGTTACATATGCGATTGATCATGTTTATGTGTACCTTTCTATATGATGAGATATCGGTTGTGTATGTTGTGACTGATTTGCAAATGTGATTGATTAGGTATTATTAGGGATTGGGAAATGTCCTTTCGACATTTTTGTCCTTGGACATTAGTGGGAATAGTATGGGATGTTTCCAATGGTGCCCTTTGACACTTTCCCGAATTATTGATTGTCATACTTAGGGATTGTTTAGCAGTGTTTGGCTAGGACTACCCCTATTATATCAGACCCGATTCGAAAGGGTATTGAGACCGAATGACCCGTGGTAGCAATGGGGATTCGTGGGTGTGAAACCCAGCCCTAACCTAACCCTGACCTTGACCCGGCAACCCGGTTGTTTTTAGGTCCGAAGACCCGGAGTAAAGAAAGAAGCCAACTATGGGCCATCTCAGTAGAAGACATGGTGTTTGACTCTGAACCCATGGAGGTTGTTGATGGAGTTCCATACTTGGATGTCTGTGTAGATTTGGAAAGGAAGCTGCAGTTGTCTGAAGATGAGATTAGTTGAAGGACTTGGAGTATTATCTGACTTGGTTTGAAGGTATTTCTTCACACTTGACTTGTTACTTGATGCATATGCAAAAGCCCATAAGGTTTAAAGCCCATGGTTTAAAGCCCATTTGATCCTCCAAATCCCTGATTATTCCTTACTGTCTGCCTTGGTCGACTGACTGGTCGAGTGGGCCACTCGACCAAAGGAAGGTGAAATCCGAGGAATTGTAATTTTAGGGTTTTTCACTCTTATTTAAACCCTACTTCGTATTTCTTTGTTACGGCTGCCTCCTAAACACTTTGTGAACGTGAGAAGACCTCTCCGAAACTCTCTCTGGTGATTTCGAAGATTCCTCTACAGATCTGAAACCTCTCTTCTCTGTTCTTACAATTCAAGGTTAGTATCTCTTTTGAATTATTAATTCTCTTTTCTTGATCTTGTTCTTGATTGAGATCAGGAAGTTGATGCTGCATCCTTACAACCATCCCTTCGTGATCTCTTTCGTTTCTTTGAGATCTATGATCATCATCATGATCTCAACCCTAGCCGAAGGTTTTCTTGAAACCCTAACCCTTGCTGGAGTTCTGGAAACTCTTGTTAACCTCCCATGCGAGGGAAACCTCATGGGTAATATTTCTAGTAACCTAAATTAGTTTTCCTATGATTTTCTTATTGCCTTTGGCCAATTATTTAATTTTCTTTCATTCTGTGATCTCAACCTTTTTATGGGAACCATAAGGTTGAAACCCTAAATTCTTGGGTTAAATCAAGAACCCAAATTTTCCCCATGACTTGATGTTGTTATCTTACTATATGATCCTAATATACCTTAGGAAGTTCCCCTTCGAATTTCGGATCATTCTGACTTCAAACGAAGAAGTTATGGTCAAAGTAGTCTGTACAATTCCGTCTTGACTTGCTTGGTCGATTGCTTGGTCGACTAGGGCCAGTCTACCAAGCACTCGACCAAAGGAGTCAGTAGCTTCGTTTTTCACCCGAATTGATTCGTTTGCTCTCTGATCTTTTAGGCATCTTTCCTAATGTTGTATCTATGATTGTTAGGAGTCTATTTGCTAAGTTTGGAGTTGCTCTCTTTGATCTTTGGATCATCTTCTTCGATAATCAGGTAAGGACAGTTAATTCCTTAACTACATAGATTGTTTGTTCTCTGGTTTCTACTTTGTGAAATTATGAGATTACTTATTGTTATTATAATTTAATTCTGATCTCTTACTGTGAGATCAGTAGCACCTGTTTATATTATCTTTTTCATTTTTCATGTTATATGAATTACCTATTATTGCCTAATCTAATTTTGCTTTTACATTCTCTTGTATATGATGAACTGATGGTTGTATATGTTATGACTGATCTGAGAATGTGTTTGCTTAAGTTTGGTTTGGGATTGGGAAGTTGTCCTTTTGACACTTCTGTCCTTGGACATCGGAGGGAATAGTATGGGATGTTCTCCGAAGATGCCCATCGACGCTTTCCCGAATCAATGGATGTCATACCTAGGGCTGTCTAGCAGTGTTTGGCTAGGATATACCCCTGTTATATCAGACCCGAATCGGAAGGTTATTGAGACCAAACGACCCGTGGTAGCAATGGGGATTCGTGGGCGCTCAAGACCGGTGAAAAGATCCGTGAGAGGATATGGATCACATTGTGGATACTCGAAAGAGGCCATTTATTGGAGGGTTGGATATGGCTAGACTTGGGCTCATGGGCGCTCAAGACTGGTGAAATGATCCTTGAGGGGACATGAGAGCTTCCCATTTACCATATGTGGATAACCAATAGGGTTGATGAGTCCGTAGTCAGGGACTATTAGGACGAGGAATGGAAGTATCTGGACCTAAGTTGATGTAACTGAGTAGATGACTTGCATTGCGCTAGCCTTTTCCCTGACATGCGCCAGTACTTATGCGAAATGGTTGTGAGAGAGTGTGTTGACTTAACCCCCTCCCATGGTTTGTCCCGAGGGATGAAGGACCCATTACCAACCGGCTGCTCAAGACCGGTGAAATGATCCGTGAGAGAATCCAAGATATCTTAAATGGTTGAGGATGTGAGCGGACCTTCCCAAATAAG
The DNA here is from genome assembly GCF_041222555.1 of Hakea prostrata. NCBI lineage: Eukaryota > Viridiplantae > Streptophyta > Magnoliopsida > Proteales > Proteaceae > Hakea > Hakea prostrata. Next base: position 26,502,270 of record NC_142608.1, on the reverse strand, counting down.
TACGGTGCTATGACTTAAAGCATGTCTACCATAGAGACCAGCATACATAGAGTTAGATGCATACATTCATTACTTGTTTCATACTGCATTGCATCATGTTATGTTTTGCCACATGTTATCTATGATGTTATGGATTAACTTGCCTTACTGAGTTTCTTCGAAACTCATTCCTTTTTGTACAATTTCTTGTTAGATTATCCTGCAGTATGCAAGTATTATGATGAGCGATGACAAGAAGCACAAGCTGATGAAGCGTATTACACGCAAGGTGCTGGCAACGATCAAGCTTACTCTGATGATCCCTCGGCGGATCAAGTTGCGTACTACTTTTGAGAACGGCATAGAGTTAGAACGGATTCATTGGATTGATGAAGTCCATACTTATGAAGACGTTATCTATAAACTTGAAGACGCTTGATCTTATTTTATTTCTTAGTACATTTGTTTCAGTTGTAATCCCTTTTGATTTTCATACTACGTTCTGCTATTTTTGGTAAAGTGAGTTTTCGCCTCACTTTACTCCTTTTTGATATCATTGGATATCTGGTATCTTTCCGCACTCGATTATACTTGATTGTTCATTTCTTGTTTTGAACCTTGTTTATAATATTAAAACTTGATTTATTTCCTGTTTATGATTATATTATTGTATATGTGGGAGGATGATTTCCTCGATACTTGATCTTCGGGGTTGTGGATCACACTCCCGGGTATGCCAGTTAGGGTACCGGCTGGGGGGATGTGACAGAGTTGTATCAGAGCCCAAAGTTCAAGGAAATCCTAACCACAGAAAACAGTAACAAAACATTCCTGAGTCATAGATCTAGAAGTGACTCATCTACTCTTAGAAGTGAATAATAGAACACTTGTATTAGAAACTTGTTTAATGAAGCATAACTGAATACTTATGAATAATGCACAAGAATTATATTTGAACAAATATCATATAAGCAATAAAAGAAAAGTGCATAACACACAATAATAAAGTGAAACAAAAAGAACTTCATTAACTTTAAGAAAAGTTTACATCTGAAAAGCATAGAGGGAAATCCTAAGTACAATCTATCTAGGTGATCTCCTCTGATCTCTGAATGCTCTGAAGTCCTCGTCCATCTGAGTAATCTGTGACTCTATCCTATCTTGCCGTGACTCCATCCTCTCATATATCTGCTCCTGTCTGACCTCCATCCTCTCTAGCATGGAAGTCATCAATCTCATCTGAGCACCTAAATCAGTAGTCTCTGGAACTGAATATGAAGGGCCTCCTGTCTCGAAGTGTGGTGACCTAGGAATCTCATGATGCTCAGGAACAGCCTCATGCATCTCTGTGTCCTCTGCCTGATCATCAGAATCTGGACCAGCATCACCCTCATCTGCTGGAGCCTCCACCTCATCCTCATCCTCATCTGTATCCTCCTCACCATCTGGACCCGGGGATCTTACAGTCTGAGTGAGCCTCATCTGCCTGATTGTCCTAGTCCCAATGGCATATCCCAGTGATCTAGTAAGCTCCACTGTATCCTCCAAACTAACCCCGAAGTGTCGGAAGATCAAAGTCAGTAATCTCCCGAAGCAAAGGTTCCTCATACCAGGACGTTCCACCAGATCTATCATGACCTGCTGGATGATGTAGGACAGGTCTATCTGAAAGCCTGTGTAGATGCAATAGATGATTACGGCCTCCATCACTGAAACCTGATCGTGATGTCCGGCCTTCGGCATGATGTTTCGGCCGACAATGCGACCGATGATCCTAGCTGAATCTGTCATCTGTCCCCTGCGTCTCAAAAGGAAGCACCCTATGTCATCCCAGAGAGTGGCGCATATCTCATGAAGCTCATATGGCATCAAGAATCGGTCTATCTCTGCCCCGACGAGTATCCATAAGCACTGTCGTGAATAGTATGGTACATGGAGAATGTGTGCCAGATCCCTAGTAGAGAAGCGGATTTGTGTATCTCTGACCCTGCTCTCGATAATGAGTCTGAAAGGACGACCCTGTCCTCTAGCCTCCTCGATGGATGTAAGGTTGCTGAAGAACAGCCTCACTAGCTCAGGATAGACGGGTAAGTCTGCCGTAAATAGATGAGTCCATGCCTGAGTGTCGAATCGCTGTCGAATCCGGAAGACCCAAAGCTCTCGCAAGTGAAGAAGTCTCCCGTACTCTATCTTGCAGTATTCGAAGTAAGCCTCGTACAGGAACTCTGCCTGTGCTGTGTCGAAGAGATCGAGTCGGTTAACCTCTGCTCTAGGCTGAGCTGGAACTCTACCTCTGCCTCGCCTAGCTCCAACTATCCTGCCTCTGCCTCGTCCACCTCTCTGCATGGTGTGATGTCTGTTGAAAAAGATGAGAGACATTGCATGTTTGTATTATTTCGAAAATTCTGCTAGAAGGGCATTTTCGTAATTTTCATCAAAATTGGAAATTTGGGGAAAATGTAAATTGAGCATACTAGCATGTGCGCAATACTTGGAATTGCATGTCTATGAAAGTTATTTGAAGAAAATCGATCAAAGTCTTAGTCTAAAGTTGAAAATTTAGCAATAAGGAATTTGGGGATTTTGCATTCTAGGTCAAATTGGATTTTTGAAAATTTTGAAATTGGTAAGATCAAAGTACATGTTCATATTCTCAGTATCATTTTGAGTGTGTAGCAATTGATCTCGTGCGAAAACTCCAAGCGTGTTGAAAGAAATCGAAGTTTTTCTAAAGTTAACGATTTCGGTACGAAAGCGATATGAGAAGTGCAAGATTGTTGTAGAACTTGTTGTTTAAGCATAGTATTGTGCTAAAAACCTAGGGAACATGTTTCTAAGTGTTCCTAAGCATGATTCCTTGCATTAGACACAAGCAACACATGGTTTTTGAATAAATTTCAAGTTTGAGAAGATGAAAATGAGATGGGAATGAAGATTTACCTTGTGTGAAGTTGTTGAGTGTTGTAGTGTTGTTGTTGAAGCACCAAACTACTTGGAAAACACTTAGTAATGCCTTGGTACCTCTCCTCTAGAGTCCCCTCTCAAGTGTGCAAGGTTTGAAATGAGTTTGTTTGGGTTTTTGGCACTTAAAACCCTGATTTTCGCGTGCTGTGAGCTTTGGTCGACTGACTGGTCGACTGGGCACTCGACCAAGCACTCGACCAAAGGACCCAGTAGCCCCAAGTGCTGTTGGATTTTGGAGAAATGTGATTTTTGTCCTATGATTGATTGTTTGATGACTAAATGGATGTATTTAAGCATGATTTAAGATTCTTAATCATTTGGACTTGTGGATTATGTCGAAACTTTGAAATTCGTGTTTTTGACATTTCGGTGTTTGCAGAATGGTTACATTAAGAAGTGGTCGTGGTGAATCCAGTGGTCATGGAAGTGGTGAGATACCAATTGGTGGTCATGATCAGCAGACTAACACTGATGACCAAGGTACTCGTGATGTTCCCGATGCTTCGAATGTCGGATGTTTTCGTGATATTGCAAATATTATGGGTAATATGATGCAGAGCAAGCAGCTCAGTTCAACCCGGCCTGTTTTGGAAGGTTTACATGCTGGCGTTGTGTCGTGGGATTTGTTCAAGGAAGCTTTTTGCAAGAACTACTTTCCGAAAGCTGTGAAGGATGCGAAGGAAGCTGAGTTTATGGCTCTTACTCAAGGATCTTTGTCGGTGTTGGAATACCAACAGAAGTTTGAAGAGCTTCACTTCTTTGCTCTAGACTCTTTGAAGGTTGATATTGCCAAAGCGAAGAAATTATTTTAAGGGATTGCGACCTGCAATCAGGGCATACCTCACCATTCAGCCTATTGAAAGTTATTCCCAGGTGGTGCAGAATGCCAAAAAGCTGGAAGAAACGGAGAAAGAGAATGCTAGAGTGCAAAGACCTTGGCAGCCAAGGAATCCTGGATTTGTGGATCGAACTGATCAACGTTTTGTGAGACCTACGCCTTACCCTACTCCTGCTCTTCAGTTTAGGAGTGTAGGTCAGAGACCTGGATTTCAGCAACCAGTCCAGTCCGGTCAGTTTGGTGGGAATCGGCCGCCGTCGAATGTGAATGCTAGGCCCGTGAATGCTATTCCTAGGCCTTTGGATCAGAAGCCTCCGATTGCACCTGTTTCTGTTGGACCCAACAATCCTGTTTTCTTTTTCTGTAAGCAGCCTGGTCATTTTTCTCGCGATTGTCTGAAGCGGTCTGTTCAGCCATCTGCTCCTGTAGTGAAGAATGCTCATGTTCCTCCTTCTGGAAGAGTGTTCAGTATTCCTGGTACTGAACAGGATGCGAATCATGAAGTGGTTACAGGTACCTTATTTGTTGCTTCTATTCCTACATTTGTGTTATTTGATACGGGTGCGTCTCATTCTTTCATATCGTCTACATTTATCAAGAAGATCGATTTGGAACCTAAGATTTTATCTAGTTGTTTATCAATTTGTACTCCTACTGGACCTGTTGTGAAAATAGATAAAGGATTAGTTAAGTGTCCTATTTTGGTTGATGGGAAGAATTTGGAAGCCAATTTGGTGCTTTTGGATATGAAGGATTTTGATGTCATTTTGGGTATTGATTGGTAGACTACCCATAATGCTGTAATTTTGTGTTCTTCGAAGAGAATTCAATTTCGGATTAATGGAAGTTCAATGTTTGAATTCCAAGGTGAGAAAGGAAGAATTTGTAAGAAGACGATGTCTGCACTGATGCAAGTCTATGCATTAGTTGAGGGTTTGCCATCTGAAGGAAAGTTTAAGAAAGGAAAGAAAGTAGAAGAAGTTGGCGTCGTATGTGACTTCGTCGATGTTTTTCCTGAAGATCTATCAGGCGTACCACCTGATAGAGAAGTGGAATTTTCTATTGATCTAATCCCTGGTGCTGCCCCAGTATCCAAGGCTCCATATAGAATGGCTCCCATTGAGTTGGTTGAGTTGCAAAAGCAGTTGAATGAACTCTTGGATAGAGGTTTCATCCGACCAAGTGTTTCACCTTGGGGAGCTCCTGTCTTGTTTGTTAAGAAGAAGGACGGTAGTATGCGTCTGTGCATTGATTACCGTGAGTTGAACAAGTTGACCATTAAGAATAGATACCCGTTGCCCCGAATTGATGATCTCTTTGATCAGTTGAAGGGTGCAGCAGTGTTCTCGAAGATTGATTTAAGGTCTGGATATCACCAGTTGAAAGTGAAGTCAAGTGATATTTTCAAGACAGCTTTTAGAACAAGGTATGGTCATTTTGAGTTTCAAGTTATGCCTTTCGGATTGACTAATGCTCCTGCTGTGTCATGGATCTCATGAATCGAGTCTTTCACGATGTGCTCGATAAGTTTGTGATAGTCTTCATTGACGATATCCTGATTTATTCGAAGAGTGAAGAAGAGCATGCAAGGCATCTAGATTTCACTTTGTGAAGACTAAGAGAAAAGAAGCTTTACGCTAAGTTTAGCAAGTGTGATTTCTGGCTCAAGAGTGTAGTATTCCTCGGCCATGTGGTTTCTGCTGAAGGTATTCGTGTTGATCCCAAAAAGGTTCAAGCAGTTACTGATTGGGAAAGACCGAAGACTGTAACGGAAATAAGAAGTTTTAATCGGTTTGGCAGGCTACTACAGAAGGTTTATTGAGAATTTTTCTAGGTTGGCTGCTCCTATGACTAAGCTGACTAGAAAGGAAGAGAAGTTTGTTTGGTCTGACGCTTGTGAGAAGAATTTCCAAGAATTGAAGGTTAGATTGACAAGTGCTCCGGTTTTAACTATACCTGATAATTCCGGTGGTTTGACAGTCTACACTGATGCGTCGAAGATTGGTTTGGGTTGCGTTCTGATGCAACATGGTAAGGTCGTAGCCTATGCTTCCCGGCAATTGAAGGATTATGAGTGGAACTACCCCACTCATGACTTAGAACTTGCCGTTGTTATCTTTGCTTTGAAGATTTGGAGACATTACCTTTATGGTGAGAAGATTGCTATTTTCACGGATCATAAAAGTTTGAAGTACTTCTTTACCCAAAAGGAGTTAAATATGAGACAAAGAAGATGGTTGGAATTGGTCTCTGATTATGACTGTGACATTCAGTATCACCCTGGTAAAGCGAATGTGGTTGCGGACGCTCTTAGCAAGAAAAGTTAGAAGAAAGTACTGGACTTGAATGCTCTGAGTCAACCTCTGATGTCTTCAATTTCGAATCTTGGTTTAGAAGTTGTCCCTGAAGGTTCGGAAGTTGTTTTGTCTGCTATGACGGCGAGATCCACCATTAGAGATCGAATTGTTGCTCTGCAAGGTTCTGATTTGGATTTTAAGGAGAAGATCGAGAAGATTTCTTTGAATCCTGATTCGGATCCTGACTTTGGTATATCTATGGATGGTGCCTTATTGTTTAGAGGAAGACTTTGTGTGCCTGCCGATGAAGGAATCAAGAAAGAGATTTTAAAGGAAGCACACCAGTCGATCTTCACGATACACCCTGGAAGCACCAAGATGTATAAAGACTTAAGAGAACATTTTTGGTGGATTGGTTTGAAGGCCGATGTTGATGATTTTGTTGCCAAGTGTGAGACTTGCCAGCGTGTGAAAGCCGTTCATCAACCTCCATCTGGATTACTTCAGCCACTTCCTATTCCTAGTTGGAAGTGGGAAGACATCTCTATGGACTTTGTGACTAGTTTACCTCGGACAAGTAAAGGTAATGACACTGTGAGGGTGATTGTCGATAGGTTGACCAAATAAGCCCATTTCATCCCTATGAAGATCACTCATACTCTAGATAAGCTTGCTCGACTATATGTGGATAATGTAGTTCGTTTGCACGGTGTGCCTTTGAGTATTGTGTCTGATCGTGATCCTAGGTTCACCTCAAGGTTTTGGAACAGTTTGCAGAAAGCCTTGGGAACCCAATTGAACTTGAGTATAGCTCATCATCCACAGTCTGATGGACAATCTGAGCGGACGATTCAAACTTTGGAAGATATGCTTAGATCTTGTGTAGTGGATATGGGTGGAAATTGGGATGAACACTTAGCTTTGGTTGAGTTTGCCTATAACAATAGTTATCAAGCAACTATAGGCATGGCTCCGTTTAAGGTTTTGTACGGTAACACATGTAGGACACCCTTGTACTGGACTAAGACTGGAGAGAGAAAAGTCTTAGGTCCGGAGATGATTGAAGCTACTAGCGCAATGGTCAATATGATAAGAGAAAGGATTAAGTCTGCTCACTCAAGACAGAAATCTTATGCTGATAAGAGAAGGACCGATTTGGAATTTCCGGTTGGGGAGAAAGTTTTCTTGAAAGTTTCACCTATGAAGGGTGTGATGAGATTCAATGTTAAAGGAAAGCTTAGCCCTCGTTACATTGGACCTTTTGAGATTTTGGAAAAAGTTGGATCTGTTGCTTATCGATTGGCATTACCTCCGTCTATTGCTGCTATGCACAATGTGTTTCATGTTTCGATGCTTCGGAAATACATTGAGAATCCGGAACATATTCTACAGCAAGCCCCCAAAGGACTTAGTGTTGATCTGACCTATGAAGAAGAGCCAGCTGAAATTTTAGATAAGAAGGATAAGCAATTGCGGAATTGCACCATCCCTTTGGTAAAGATTCGTTGGAAGAACCATACCCCTGAAGAAGCTTCTTGGGAGAAGGAAGAAGATATGAAGGAGAAATTTCCTCAACTTTTTGGAAGTTCAGGTACGCTCTCAATTTCGAGGACGAAATTTCTTTTAAGGGGGGGAGAATGTGAAACCCAGCCCTAACCTAACCCTGACCTTGACCCGGTAACCCGGTTGTTTTTAGGTCCGAAGACCCGGAGTAAAGAAAGAAGCCAACTATGAGCCATCTCAGTAGAAGACATGGTGTTTGACTCTGAACCCATGGAGGTTGTTGATGGAGTTCCATACTTGGATGTCTGTGTAGATTTGGAAAGGAAGCTGCAGTTGTCTGAAGATGAGATTAGTTGAAGGACTTGGAGTATTATCTGACTTGGTTTGAAGGTATTTCTTCACACTTGACTTGTTACTTGATGTGTATGCAAAAGCCCATAAGGTTTAAAGCCCATTTGATCCTCCAAATCCCTGATTATTCCTTACTGTCTGCCTTGGTCGATCGACCGGTCGAGTGGGCCACTCGACCAAGCCTCCCAAAGGAAGGTGAAATCCGAGGAATTGTAATTTTAGGGTTTTTCACTCTTATTTAAACCCTACTTCGTATTTCTTTGTTACGGCTGCCTCCTAAACACTTTGTGAACGTGAGAAGACCTCTCCGAAACTCTCTCTGGTGATTTCGAAGATTCCTCTGCAAATCTGAAACCTCTCTTCTTTGTTCTTACAATTCAAGGTTAGTATCTCTTCTGAATTATTAATTCTCTTTTCTTGATCTTGTTCTTGATTGAGATCAGGAAGTTGATGCTGCATCCTTACAACCATCCCTTCGTGATCTCCTTCGTTTCTTTGAGATCTATGATCATCATCATGATCTCAACCCTAGCCGAAGGTTTTCTTGAAACCCTAACCCTTGCTGGAGTTCTGGAAACTCTTGTTAACCTCCCATGCGAGGGAAACCTCATGGGTAATATTTCTAGTAACCTAAATTAGTTTTCCTATGATTTTCTTATTGCCTTTGGCCAATTATTTAATTTTCTTTCATTCTATGATCTCAACCTTTTTATGGGAACCATAAGGTTGAAACCCTAAATTCTTGCGTTAAATCAAGAACCCAAATTTTCCCCATGACTTGATGTTGTTATCTTACTATATGATCCTAATATACCTTAGGAAGTTCCCCTTCGAATTTCGGATCATTCCGACTTCAAACGAAGAAGTTATGGCCAAAGCAGTCTGTACAATTCCGTACTGACTTGCTTGGTCGACTGGGCCAGTCTACCAAGCACTCGACCAAAGGAGTCAGTAGCTTCGTTTTTTGCCCAAATTGATTCGTTTGCTCTCTGATCTTTTAGGCATCTTTCCTAATGTTGTATCTATGATTGTTAGGAGTCTATTTGCTAAGTTTGGAGTTGCTCTCTTTGATCTTTGGATCATCTTCTTCGATAATCAAGTAAGGACAATTAATTCCTTAACTACATAGATTGCTTGTTCTCTGGTTTCTACTTTGTGAAACTATGAGATTACTTATTGTTATTATAATTTAATTCTGATCTCTTACTGTGAGATCAGTAGCACTTGTTTATATTATCTTTTTCATTTTTCATGTTATATGAATTACCTATTATTGCCTAATCTAATTTTGCTTTTACATTCTCTTGTATATGATGAACTGTTGGTTGTATATGTTATGACTGATCTGAGAATGTGTTTGCTTAAGTTTGGTTTGGGATTGGGAAGTTGTCCTTTTGACACTTCTGTCCTTGGACATCGGAGGGAATAGTATGGGATGTTCTCCGAAGATGCCCATCGACGCTTTCCCGAATCAATGGATGTCATACCTAGGGCTGTCTAGCAGTGTTTGGCTAGGATATACCCCTGTTATATCAGACCCGAATTGGAAGGGTATTGAGACCAAACGACCCGTGGTAGCAATGGGGATTCGTGGGCGCTCAAGACCGGTGAAAAGATCCATGAGAGGACATGGATCACATTGTGGATACTCGAAAGAGGCCATTTATTGGAGGGTTGCATATGGCTAGACTTGGGCTCATGGGCGCTCAAGACCGGTGAAATGATCCGTGAGGGGACATGAGAGCTTCCCGTTTACCATATGTGGATAACCAATAGGGTTGATGAGTCTGTAGTCAGGGACTATTAGGACTCTAGTGGAAAGGATACCGGAAAGGATCGTCAGGGACGAGGAATGGAAGTATCTGGACCTGAGTTGATGTAACTGAGTAAATGACTTGCATTGGGCTAGGCTTTTCCCTGACATGCACCAGTACTTATGCCAAATGGTTGTGAGAGAGTGTGTTGACTTAACCCCCTACCATGGTTTGTCCCGAGGGATGAAGGACCCATTACCAACCGGCTGCTCAAGACCGGTGAAATGATCCGTGAGAGAATCCAAGATATCTTAAATGGTTGAGGATGTGAGCGGACCTTCCCAAAGAAGTACGGTGCTATGACTTAAAGCATGTCTACCATAGAGACCAGCATACATAGAGTTAGATGCATACATTCATTACTTGTTTCATACTGCATTGCATCATGTTATGTTTTGCCACATGTTATCTATGATGTTATGGATTAACTTGCCTTACTGAGTTTCTTCGAAACTCATTCCTTTTTGTACATTTTCTTGTTAGATTATCCTGCAGGTACAGAGTATTATGACGAGCAGTACAACGAAGCACAAGCTGATGATGCGTATTACACGCAAGGTGCTGGCAACGATCAAGCTTACTCTGATGATCCCTCGGCGGATCAAGCTGCGTACTACTTTTGAGAACGGCATAGAGTTAGAACGGATTCATTGGATTGATGAAGTCCATACTTATGAAGCCGTTATTTATAAACTTGAAGACGCTTGATCTTAGTTTATTTCTTAGTACATTTGTTTCAATTGTAATCCCTTTTGATTTTCATACTACGTTCCACTATTTTTGGTAAAGTGAATTTCCGCCTCACTTTACTCCTTTTTGATATCATTGGATATCTGGTATCTTTCCGCACTCTGATTATACTGATTGTTCATTTCTTGTTTTGAACCTTGTTTATAATATTAAAACTTGATTTATTTCCTGTTTATGATTATGTTATTGTATATGTGGGAGGATGATTTCCTCAATACTTGATCTTCGGGGCTGTGGATCACACTCCCGGGTATGCCAGTTAGGGTACCAGCTAGGGGGATGTGACAGTGCGTGCTCAAGACCGGTAACCAACCCATGAGAGGACATGAATCACATTGTGGGGGCCATTTGTTGGTAGGGTTGCAAATAGTAGACTTGGGCTCATGGGCACTCAAGACCGGTAACCAATCCATGAGGGGACATAAGAGCTTCCCGTCTATAATTTGTGGATGACCAATAGGGTTGATGAGTCTGTAGTCAGGGACTATGTTGACTCTAGTGTGAAGGATACCGGAAAGGATCGCCAAGGGCGAGGAATGTATGTATCTAGATCTGAGTTGGTATGACTAAGTAGATGACTTGCATTTGGCTAGGTTTTACCCTGACATGCGCCAATACTTAGACCAATGGTAATGTGAGAGAGCGGTGACTTATACCCCAGCCATGGATTGTCCCGAGGGATGCCAGACCCACTACCAAAGGATGTTGTGTGATTGAGACCTTCCTCAAGAAGTATGGTGCTATGACTTAAAGCATGTCTGCCAATAGAGACCAGCATACATAGAGTTAGATTCATACATTCATTGTTTGTTTCATATCACATTGCATCATGCTATGTTCTGCAGTCATGTTATTTATGTTGTTGTGGATTAACTTGCCTTGCTAAGTTTCTTTGAACTCACTCCTTTTTGTGCAATATCTTTTGTTAGATTACCCTACAGGTACCAAATATTATGAAGGCCAATATGAGGAAGCGCAAGCTGAAGAAGCGTACTACACACAAGGTGCTGGCAACTATGAAGATCACGTTGATGATTCCTCATGTGATCATGTTACATACCATGATTAGCCCTTCTATGGAGTGGGAACGTCTGTGCATGGTTGATGAAGTCTATGTTTATGAAGACATTCTTTATAAAGTAGAAAACACTTGGTTTAGTTTGATTATCATTTCCTTACTTTCCTTTGAGAACAGTTGTATTTTCTCTTTGATTTATGAGTTACATTCCGTTGTAACTGTGGAGTGAGATTCCGCCTCACTCTACTCCTTTTGATTGTATACATTTGGTATCATTTCCGCAATCTGATTACATTGTCATTCCTTTCCTTATTTGGATCTCTTGTTTATATCATTATACATTGATTATATTATGTTCATGATTATGTTATTGCATATGTGGGAGGATGATTTCCTTGATACTTGTTCTTCAGGGCTGTGGATCACACACTCGGGTATGCCAGATAAGGTACCGGTTGGGTGGATGTGACATGCATAGTTAGATCTTAGTAGCATTCATATATTTGCATATCATTTATTACATATATGCTTACTTGGATATATTGTCATATGTATGAGAGATGTGTTATCCCTATTGAGTTCGTTAGAACTCATTCCTTTCTTTGTAAGATATATATATTGTACAGATGGTATTCCGGAATTAGGAGAAACTCCGTATGACTAGAGCAACTCCGATGAAGAGAATGTGGTAACGTTAGTGGGAGACGGAGATGTGGGCCATTAAGCCTCTTGCGGGTGCTTGGAGTGCGCTTATAGCACCCATTGACAGCAAAAGGAGGCAGATCAGTTGACATTTTGAAAAGTCCTTGGAGAAGAACTGGAGAATGCCCTTTATTGCTAGATTAGAAGAGCAGTTTTTGGCACAAGAGCGAGCTACTGGAAAGAAACTGATTTAGTTTATTATTTTGCTTCTACTAAACTCAATAAACTTTTGAAACTTCATTCCTTTGATTCATTCTTTGGAGTATTTGGACTCCTATAATCCTTTTTAATTAATTATTTGAACTTGTTCTTGCTTATAATTACTATTTCTTGCATTTATTCTTATTGATGGTAAGATCGTGGATCCTATGACGAATCGCACCCACGGGTTGTCAGGCGAAATTGATACCGGCGGGTGGGTGTGACAGATCTTAAGATAGGTCACAACGAATATCAAAGTGCAGAATAAATTATACCAATCAATAAATCAAAGTATAGAGTATAACGAAAATAACTCTATAGTCAAAGCAGAAAGGTAGATCAAAACTCTAATGTATTACAACCGATTGAAACAAAGGAAGTCTATATCTAATCGACATCTAATCGTGATAAAACACTGTAACAGAAAGAGTATGTCTAAAGTCAAAAACTTCTGTATCCAATATAGGACACTCCAACTCTAGAATAGGACTAATCCTAGTACGCACAATCGTCACACTAGAAATCTTCACTGTGATGTTCGTAATAGCTAGCACCTTGTACGCAATACAGGTCACTCACCTTGTAGTCCTGGCTCTCGAAGTCATCGTGCCTTGCAACAAGGTCTAACAAACATTGTCCCCGAAGGGTGAGCTCAAAAGAACTCAACAAGTGGTTCAATCACAAATAACAACTATAAATAGTTCAGAACAAGCATGATGCATTATGATATGAAATTGTAATGAAAGTATGCTTCTAACTCTACATATGGTAGTCTCTAGTGGCAGACACGCATTAAGATAGAACACCATACTCCTTTGGGTAGTCTCAGTCACTCTCCCTCAGCAATCCTTATATCTTGGGTTCTCCTCAGTAGTTGAGTCATGGCATCCATCTCGGACATTCCATGGCTGGGGTTTTGGTCACCACTCTCTCACTCCACCATTGGTATGAGTATTGGGGCATGTCAAGGTTATACCTAGCCCAATGCAAGTCATCCCTTCTGTGCCTAGACAATCCGTTCCGGTATCTTTACCTCCCTTCTGTGCCTAAGTAGTCCGTTCCAGTATCTCCCTCCCTAGAGTCATCGTATTGTATGGCACGAACCAACTCAAACTACGAACTCTTAACCCTATTGGTAGGGGTGTCAATTTATAGCCCAAACCGAACCTTAATGGGCCGTAATTGGGCTGAGGGTTGTGAAGCCCGCACCAACCTGAAACCGAATCTGTTATAACCCGTTTTGTAATTTTACATTAAGTAGTTGGTATAGACAATTAAAAAAATTAAGCATGAATTCAAAGATCAAATAGTCATTTTACTACTTAATATCTAGGTTCTTGATTTCTTTAGAATGGGTGTGTTTTTTTTCAATGGAAATTGACCAATAGCAACTTTGCAAATTGACCAATAGCAACTTTGCTTTCCATATAATTTTCGCTTTTGTTGTAGGATGCTCAATTGTTTCTTCTTTTTTTTTTTTTACACACCATAAACTGTTAGTCAGCCCGAATCTAAACCGTTAGCCCAAACCCAAACCGCACCAAACCGAAACCAGCCCGAAACCGTTATTTTGCTAATGGGCTGTGTTTGGGCTAGGTGTTTTTCAACCCGAAACTGCCCCAAACAGCACCGTTGACACCCCTACCTAGTGGTCATCCACATATAATAAACGGGAAGCTCCCATGTCCTCTCACGAGTTGTCTACCAGTCTTGAGTGCTCATAAGCCCAGGCTTATTATGTGCGACGCTCCCAATAATGGCCTCCACAATGTAATTGTGTCCTCTCACGGGTTGGCTACAGATCTTGAACGCCCACAATCCCATTGCTACCATGGGTCACTCAACCTCAATACCCTTGTCGATAGGGTGAGATATGACAAGGTGTCGTTGCCAAACTCATCTAGACAAGTCCTAGGTATGACATCCAGTAATTGCGGAAAGCTACAAAGGGCAACATAAGAAAGCATCCTATACCACCTCCATTGATGTCCCAAGACAAAAATACCGAAAGGGCATTCTCCATTCCCCAACAACCTAGGCAATCACATCTCAACATGATTCCACAAATATATCATATTAAGGTCCAATCACAAAAGAATTAATCACATTCATACAAGTATGCAAGTTAACATAATGAAACATATTCTGAAATTATAGAAGTATAACAAATATAGAGAAGTCCTAAGACAGTAGTTAATACATGCACACAAGTTCTAACTTAACAAAGAATGTAATAATGTCAATTGAGTGAAAGTACTCACTTTAAGCTTGATCCGTAAAATCCGAAGAAAAGAGATCAAAGGGTAAGTCCAAAGTCACCAAAGAAAACCTAATCAAACAAATATTGACCATAAGGAACAAACCCTAAAGGATCAGAGATGAAATGGGGTCAAATGTGGCAACCTTGCTATCACAGGACCCCTTGGTTGCCCCAAGCAACCAAGGCAGTCGACCAAACATTCTGTGTATGGATAGAAAACCACCACTTTGATTGAAAACTCATCGTTTGAGTTCTGAACACTCCAAAATTAGTAAGAAAATTCTTAAATAGTATAAGGAGACTATCTATCATGATTTAAGCATCTAACATGGTCAACAGAGTGAAGGTTTGATAAATCACATAGTAGGCTTAATCCGTAGATTTCACGGATAGACTAGAGTGAATAGGAATTCACTCTAGGAATTAGAAAAAGTAGATCATGGTCAACAATTAACATAAGAATAGATTAACATGGTTTAGAAATCAAATAACTCAAGTAAGAATAAGATCATGAAGATCATGCTAGGTTTAATACCGAAATCATACCGTGTTGTCCACGGAAAGGATAGAGTGAATGGGGATTCACTTTAAGACTATGAGGATAGAAGAATTAGTCATTACAGTAGCATAAGAGCCTTCTCACAATCACAACGATGGGTAGAACTGGAAAATACCAAATACTTATCCAAAGCAGAAGAACCACTAGGCCAACATTGGTCAACAAAAGCTCGACGGTCCAACCAGATTACAGATATTAGCCATGAGGTCAGAATAATAAATGGAATGATCCATATAGGATAAAGAGCATGTGTTGAGCAATATAAATAGATGAGAGGCAGGAATTCAGGTAAGTCCATGTGCAACTATGAACCTGAGTGCCTAGTCACTCACTTTCTTCCCAACTTGAGCTAAGAACTAACTTGACCGTCAGAGACAGATCACCGACCACAACAATCAGCACCGTGTCTAACGACCTTTGTCTAGTGATTGTAGAATTAGAGCTAATCCATTCTTCAGAGGAGCTTCCAAGATAAAATTCAAAGTAATTTGGACTGATTCGTGCAATTCAAGTGTTGAAATCGCGAAATCTTCCACATTGCAAGATTTTGCACCAAAAAGGGTCAATCTAAGATAATTGCCGAAAGGAACAGAGATCCCAAAAATTATGCAAAGTTGGCAATGATACCCCAACATATGTCTTCAATTTGCACAATATTACACCCTTCTTAATAAATTCTGTTAAGACATGGTTATATAATTTTATAATTCTTAAATTGTACTTAATCTCTTGTGACTTTATTATATGGCCCTTACTAGAAATAGAATCCTAATTTTCATCTTCTTTCTTCCTCCAAAGTTCCTTTTTCTTCCTTCCTTCAATATTTTGTAGTATAAGATAGAGGATAATACAACAAAAAGTCATCATCTCTTCCAACCAACTAATGGTTCTAATGGAAAATGAGCCATTGCTAACTTGGCATAGTTTTAGGGTAGTTATACTTTACGTTAATTATTTTGAGGTATCTCTGAAAATTTTCCTTTTCCCTTTAAATAAAAATAAGTTTCAAGAATACATAACACCAAAAAGAAAGGGCTAAATCAGTTGAATAAAAAAAAAAATGGAAAAAAGAAAAAAAGAAAAAGGGAAAGCCTTAATGTTGTAGAAAGGTTAGTAAAGAGAAATAAGGAAACAAGAAAATTGATACAGTTACCATGCAATTTTATAAATTGAGAGTAAAGGTATTACATAATGTTTTTACCAAAAAAAGAGTATTACATAATGTAAGGTGGGACACTGCCACTGTTTCCAAACTTTAATCTTCTAGTTGGAGGTGTTGAGTTTTTATCAATTGGGTCAACCTTAGGATTAATTTGATACATTTTAGGATAAGAGGGGCTCAAGTCATGGAATAAAAGTGTTGATTCCAATCCGATGGTTCGGGATTAACATGTCTCATACATACGTCACGACCTTGGAGGACACACTGTTTACCCAAAAAAAAACACACTGTAAATTTTTCATCATACGTGGCAGTATTCCATTGATTGGTCATATATCTATCCGACTTGGCGGAGTGCAACGTGGGACCCACTTATGACTGTAAAAGGCCAGAGGACTTGCAGCTGGTCTAGGTCGTGTGTCATTTTCTCACTTTCGTACCTGTCCACCGGTCTAACCTTCTCTTCTCTTCTCTTCTCCCTTTCATCGTTGTCCAGACGGGACGCTCGACGGAGAAGGAATCTTCGAATCACAGAGAGAAACGAAGCCGTAAAGCTGAAACTCAAAACCTAATCTTGTAGATCGGCCATGGCTTCTTCCAAAGAGCGTGAAAACTACGTTTACATCGCTAAGCTCGCCGAACAGGCCGAGCGTTACGATGGTTAGGGTTACTTTTTTCTCTCCCCGTTGTAGCTCTCTAATCCGAAATGTGTTGCGTGGAAAGATTTAATTTTTGTTTTTTTTTGTTGTGGCAGAAATGGTAGATTCAATGAAGAAAGTTGCGAAGCTCGATGTGGAATTGACGGTTGAAGAGAGGAATCTGCTCTCTGTTGGTTACAAGAACGTCATTGGTGCTCGTAGGGCTTCCTGGAGGATCCTTTCTTCTATAGAGCAGAAGGAGGAGGCTAAAGGGAACGATGTCAACGCGAAACGGATCAACGAGTACCGTCACAAGGTTGAATCTGAGCTCTCCAACATTTGTAATGATATCATGACCGTGATCGATGAGCATCTGATTCCTTCTTCTACTGCTGGAGAGTCTACCGTTTTCTATTATAAGATGTGAGAGATCTTTTAGGATGATCTTCCGTATTTCTGCTGTTTTTTAGTGGTGTTCTTAATCTGGAATTTTCGTGGTTTCAGGAAAGGGGATTATTATCGCTATCTCGCAGAGTTCAAGAGTGGTAACGACAGGAAAGAGGCCGCTGACCAGTCACTCAAAGCATATCAGGTATATGAATTTTCTTCTTCTTAGATATAGTCAAAATATGAAATTTCTTTACTAGTCGCATATTTGATGAGGCAATGCGGCATGTCTGACTGCTTGGTTTGTATTTATTTTTTGGATTTATAGTTAGTTTTAGATATTTGACATCTAAATATTTCTGATCAGGATTGTCTTTGGAATAGTCTATTGGTCAGTACTTACTTGGTAGTATGTTATGTTTCCGGTAGAAACTTCTTTTTCCTTAGAATACCTGAAAAATAGAACAATGGACGAAGCTCTTCAGGAATTCTCTGATTCATAAGTTAGTAATTTGACAGAGTAACGGGAAACTGAAGAGTTAATAGGACTTAGAAATTTCTGAATGATTACGGTTAATGTGGCTTAATCATGGGGACTCAATGTCCTTTTGTGTCATGATGCAATGTGTTGTGCATTGCTTAGTGAGAGAATCTAGCAAACCTTAGACTGCATTTTAGGAACCATTTAACTTTGTTACAAGTCAATTGCGAAACTTTCCTCAAATCATGAGACATTGGCTGAACTTATAGTTAACTTGCTGTTGTAATAGAGCTGCCTATGTGTTTGTTTTAGAATAAAGAATGATATAGAGCCATCTTCCCAATGTGTGACTTGTTGATTCAATAGGCTATTCTGTTCTTTTTTCTGCATCTAACCATAAGCATAATACAAGAATTTCCATGAGATCTCAGAAGTCAGAATATCTTGGTATTTTCTATACCAAGGGTCTGATAATGGAAGCCTTGCAAGAAACATTACTAAAATATCTCACTCGTGATGAGATTTCAAGATCTCAACATAGCCCTTCTATGTGAAAGTAACATTTCTCGATTGAGTTGGTTGAGATCTTGACCTAACTTAATCAAGTTGATCCTCTCGGTGGTACAGACTTCTTGAATGTTGCAATTGAATTTTTCTAGTGTACTTAATTTCACTTGGGCAAATTTATTTCTTGAGAATTAATATGATTACATTCATTTCATTTTCCTTTTTGTGCAATCTTTCCACAGACAGCCTCCAGTACAGCTGAATCTGACTTGTCACCTACCCATCCAATCCGTCTGGGTTTGGCACTGAATTTTTCTGTCTTCTATTATGAGATAATGAATTCACCTGAAAGGTACGGGTTCCTGTTTGTTCAGGAATCTTTTGATGCATTTTCATTGATTTTATTGTGATTTTAAACATTTTCTCAATGTAAACTCATGTCTCAGGGCCTGCCACCTTGCCAAGCAAGCTTTTGATGAAGCAATTTCAGAGCTGGACACCCTTAGTGAAGAATCTTACAAAGATAGTACTTTAATTATGCAGCTTCTGAGGGACAATCTTACCTTGTGGACTTCTGATATTCCAGAGGATGGAGGTATTCGTTTTTAACTTATGCATGGCTCAATAGTGCCGGTTATCATGTCTGATATTATAATATATTCATGCATATGGTCATTTTTTTTATTAGATTTTCTCTATACATATTTTCTTTTCCATTATATATATATATCTATATATATATATATATATATATATATATATATATATATATATATATATATATATATATATATATTTTATATATATATATATATATATATATATATATATATATATATATATATATCAGTGTCTTGAGTTACTATTGTCATAAATTATTGAACAACATTTTCAATTCCCTTAAATTTTCTTGCTGTCCCAGTCAGGTATAGGTAGCTATCTATGTTAATAGTCCATTTCTATTATGAGTTGGTTGCATGTCATCTGAATCAGAATTGGCAAAGAAATCCAAAATTTGAAGCGTTATGGAAAAATTAAGCTGATTTTTATTGATGGCAAGCCTATCATCTATGTAATTAATATGCAAATTATTGCAGCGCCAAACCAATTGGGGTACAGGATCATGGCATCATATACTGTTGTTAGACTTATTACCAATCCAGTGGATCTGAATCCCCAGCCTTCTGTACTTAATAATTATGCATGTTCCTGTCTTTTCTCTTGCTGTCAGAGTCAAGTTTAGGCTGCTGCCTCTGATGGTAATCTATTTCCATCATGAATTGGTTGTTCGGTATCAGAATTACTACTGCTGAGGTCCAACTCTGGAAGTGTTGGTATGGAAAGATAAAGTTGACCTTCTGGATGGAATTCTCTATTTATGATACTGAATAATTATTTGGGTAAGAGCTCACAGCCTGGTTTGGTGGCCCTGCACCAATGCAGCGGGCCACTGCAAGCATGCACTTGGAGTGTCAACATGGATGAAGTATTTCATTTAATGGAAGTGAAGTAGTAATTTCATGCTTTTATTAGTTTGGGTGCAAGCTTATGTAATCAGTCCACATTCTTTTTCCTTAATTTATAGTGTTGCTACAAAACCAATTGGAGTAGAGGGAGACAAACTCAATCAGAGCCACATGAGGCCATTGGTAGAGTGGTTTTTTTACTTTCCATCACCTTAGATCTGTTCATCCGACTCTGAATAGAGTTCTTGCTTAGTTCTTGAACCCTTGCCCTTCTCTTTGCCATTATGCATTCATATGCTAAAGAGAGATTTGGTTGTCCGTGATTCTTGTGGGAATTGGTAGTAACCTTACTGTAATGTTACCAGACATGGTGGTAATTAGTTATTTCCTTTTATTTATTTTTCTACAGCTGATGAACCCCAGAAGATGGATACTACTGCCAAAGCAGGCGAGGATGCAGAGGTAAATTGCATGCCACTCTGCCATGTCTAATTTTGTTGGTTCTGTTGATATTATCTTACCATGGGCTTCTTGCATTTTCTTGCTGTTACAGTGAAGCAAACAGCCATAGTGCCCTGAAGATGTAAAAGTAGAAGTATGCCGTGCATATCTCTTGAAAACCCTTGTTTCTTTAGTCAAGGATAGAGTGTTGAATGTCTATCCCTTCATTCCTTATTGTCGTGTGGTTCTTAATGTCGTCTTTTGTATGGATGTAGCATGATAGTTTGATGTTATGACGTTGTCAGTCCCGTTAGCATTTGCATCCTCTAGCTCCTTACAACTTAGCCATGGTGGATAGAATTTAAAGGATTGACTTAGTTGCTTTAGAAGGTTTTCTTTTCTTGAAAATTGCAAGGAAGATCTGATGGACTCCTATTACTGCTTCAAAATTTTTTTTCCCGTGTACTGCTTATTAAAATGCTACAATCTGGATTCAGATTATTAAGAGTTTTCCGTTCTACTTTATTGCCTGCTTGTGAAATTTCACGGTATGGAGTTTCGAATTTGTATCCCCAAATCAGATTATTATTAGTAGTCTGTTCTACGTCTATTGCCTGCTTGGAGTTTCATGGGACGGCTGTGCACCAGTAAACATTTTACAGGATTTTCTGATTCCATTGGTGCTGTAGATGTGATGCAGCAACCTGTATGAGGATCTATTGATTGTTGCATCCTGCTTTGCCATTGTGAGAATGCTGAGTTCAGTGAATCTTCATATGTGAGCATGTAGATGAGTCACGCATTCATGTATAGCGTATGTATACCCTGTTCTCGATAACTGTGGGGCAAATTGATCCTGTTTGATTAGACGTCAAATTTTGACTTCAAAATTAATTTCACTCGCTCATGCTTATGCAGCCTCTCTATTTGCTCCATGCACCTTCATTGAACCGTTTTAATGAAATCGCTTTGGTCTCCAGTCCGATTTAAAGAGTTAAAAGTATTGTATATTTAGATTTTAAATCCAAGAGGCAAGATCTAAGGCTTAAAAGTAATTTTCAATTTGAAATGTTATCAAACTTATTGGAATTTATTAATATAATTAATAAATAAATAAATTAAATGCCCAAGGGCAAATTTGAAAACTCACTATTAGGGCGGTTACAAAATAGGGTTATATATTTTGGTAACTACCGCAATAGTGAGCGTGTTTAAATTTTTCCAAGAAAAGAAAGAGGCTCCCATCTCTCTCCCTCTCTTCAAGAAACGAAGGAAGAAGAAACCTGGTGGAGGTTTCCTTCCTTTGCCTTAGATAATTCTTCCATTTTCTTCCCACACGGCATTTGGGGTGGAAATTATTCCCTTTCCTAGTGATTGTGGAATCATCCCGGTAGAGCTTTGGAGGTCGAACAAGTACGTTGATCTAGATTTATTTCCGTTGCGTATGCTTCATATTTGGGGGGAAAGCGAAGGTAATGATCTTTCCCTTGTCAATTAAATTGAATTGATATATTTGGAATATTACCAACATTGGCATCAGAGCTATTGGTTCCCACGGTTCTTTGTTCCTCATTGTTTAATTTCATTGTATGGATCCAATGAGAGGATCAATGGTTTTTTGGAAACCCTTATATTTTGGAGAATCCAGAGTTTAATACGAAACCCATGGAAGAATTGATAGGGTTTTTGGAAACTCTTATGTTTTGGAGAATTCAGGATTTAATACGAAACCCATGGGAGAATTGATAGGGTTTTTGAAAACCCTTATGTTTTGGGTTTGGATTCGAATGGAAGGATCCTTGTAAATTTCCCTTATGATTTTTTGCATGAATTGATAATCCATGATAAATATATATATATATATATATATATATATATATATATATATATATATATATATATATATATATATATATATATATATATATATATATATATATATATATATATATATATATAAAATATTTATTGATGGATTATTTTAATGTGTTTTTGGATATTTTTTGGGTGAAAAAATGTGTTTTACTGTTTTTTGAAAAAAAAAATTCGTTCATGAAAAAAATCCGAAAAACGCTATTTTTTGGTCACTGTGGATTAGACGGTTGTCCGTCTATTGGTCTGATAGAACACAGTGACCTAGACGAATTTTCCGTCTAGGAGACGGTCATCCGTCTGGTTGCAGAAAGCCAGACGGATTCCCAGACGGAGAGCCGTCTCAGAATCCGTCTCAGAATTTGTCTAGTTTTGAATGTGTTTCTATTTACTGGACATCAATGGCTCACAATCTGTGTGATGTTTGAGCATTGAGGGCCTAGTGGGAGCTAATGAGGTAGAAGTGTTCTGTGTGAACCACCTCATAGTATTAACATGATTGTATGTTTTATTTTAATAAAACTGTTTTTTATTTATGGGTCTATCAATCATGTTTCTTGCACAGAATGAAACTAGTGTATAAGTCTATGTGGGTTTGCATGAAAATTTGATTGAATGTTTGCTAGCATCTCTTTTGGTTTAAATGCTTATCCCGTAGGTTGACTATGCTAGTATGATTTGCTGTTGCATGAGTTGTGTTTTATGCTAGATTAATTGAACTCATTCTTTTATGTAATATCTCTAGAATAAATGACTGTTACCAAGAGCATTGTTGCTAACTTCGCGAAAGGAGATAAATTGAATGAGAGGTATTATGACCTTTGGCACTGAAAGGTGCAGTATCTCCTATAAGAATAGAATATGCTGGAAACCGTAAACTATACCATGTCCCCACCTGAGGAAGGTACCACTGCACAGATAGCATGAACCTTGAGCTTTACAATGCCTGGAAGAGGAAAGACTGGGTAGCTAGGATTAGTATCCTAAGCTCCATGAGGGATGACATGATGCTTCGGTTAGAGAAGCATAGGACTGCAAAGTCTTTGTGGGGGCTGTGAAGTTCTAATATGGAGGGACTTCCACCACAAGAGGCCGCCAGCTCAGACTCACATTTGATGGTTATAAGATGCGCCAGGGTCACACCATGAGGCAACATATAACCATCATGTCCAACATGATTCTTGAGTTGAGCGCATGTGGGCGCCAAAAGACTGATGATGAGCAACTCTCTGCAGTCATCAGGTCATTGCCTAAGTCTTGGGAACATATGAAGATCTTCTTGACTTATGTTGATGAGGTCAAGACATTTGATCAAGCTGCCAAGCACCTTGAGCTAGAGGAGGATCGGATGTTGGCCGATGTCCCTCACACTGAAGTAGTTGCTGCTGAAGCAAGCACTAGTAAGGGTGTAGGCTTCAAGCGCAAGAAGGAGAGAGCTCAACCTCAGTGGTCTAGGCAAAATAACAGAGGTGGGAACAGAAACAAAAGTGGTTCATGAGACATGGTTTTAGAGTTGTATTTGAAAACAATTGTTTGGTTTTGTATCTAGATGATACAGTTTATGGTTATGGTTTTCTTAATAATGGTTTTATTGTATTAGATACAATTGATAGTTTATCTAATCCTAGTAATGCTTTTGTTTGCCAAAATACTGTATGTATGGATTCTAATTTGTGGCATGCTAGACTAGGACATATTGGCTTAGATAGGATGAACAAGTTGGCAAGAGAAGGTCTCTTAGGCCAAGGTTCACTATTTGATTTGCCAACCTGTGAGTCATGTCTAGCAGGAAAAGCAACTAAAAAACCATTTAAAAAGGCCCTCAGAGCCTCTCTTCCTTTAAAACTTATCCATTCATATGTGTGTAGACCCATGAATGTGCATACTAGAAAAGGACAGGCTTATTTCATCACATTCATAGATGACTATACATGGTATGGTCACATTTATCTAATTTCTCATAAGTCAGAAGCTCTGGAATGTTTTAAGAAATTCATGAGCTTAGTTGAGAATCAGTTAGATAAAAGGATTAAAACTCTTAGAACAGATAGAGGTAGAGAGTATCTCTCCGATATGTTCAAAGGGTTATGTGATGAAAAGGGGATATCTAGACAACTTACTATTCTAGGGACTCCATAGCAAAATGGGGTTGCTGAGAGGAGGAATAGAACCTTGCTAGACATGGTGAGATCCATAATGGCGCAGGCAAATCTACCAAACTATTATTGGGGAGATGCTTTGCTGACTGCGGCCTATATCCTCAACAGAGTTCCAACCAAATCGGTTCCTTCCACACCATATGAGTTGTGGACCAGAAGGAAGCCAGATTTGAGTTACTTGCACGCATGGGGATGTGCAGCATATGTTCACTCTACTTCTCACCAATATGGAAAGCTTGGACCCAGCGAAAGAAAGTGTATCTTTGTGAGATATTCTGAAACCTCTAAGGGCCATGTCTTTATTGGACTAGATGAGAGTGAGAGGAGAACGAAACTTGAGTCTAGGGATGCAACATTCTTGGAGAATGATTTTCCATCTCTTTCAGGAGTTAACAAAGAATCATCGGAATTCTTTGAAATACAAGATAGTGGTCTTGTCACTCCAGGGATTCAGATTCTGGATAATGAACCTGGGGTTCATCCAGAAGATCCTAGTGGGAGTGGGAGTGGGAGTGCAGATGTGATAGCTACCTCAAAGGGTGAGCAATCTGACATGCACTTGCGCCATAGTGGCGCGGGCAAGTTCCTCGTCGACGTTTCGACATAGAGGATGAAGCCTACATGGTAACTCCTGAAGAGATCGACTGTGAGATGACTTCAGTCGATGAGCATGAACCGAAGAGCGTGCATGAAGCTCTTGCGGGGTCAAGCTCAAAGGAATGGTTGAAAGCAGTAGAGGAAGAGTTGGAGTCGATGAAAGTTAATCATGTCTGGGACTTGGTTGACTTGCCGCTGAGCCGAAAGGCAATTGGGAACAAGTGGGTTCTCAAAATCAAGAGAAAGGCGGATGGATCTATTGAGAGATTCAAGGCTCGTTTAGTGGCTAAGGGCTACACCCAACGAGAGGGCGTTGATTATGAGGAAACTTTTTCCCCTGTGGTTAGGTTTGCCTCAATCCGCCTCATACTAGCCATTGTTGCTCAGTTGGACTTGGAGCTTTATTAGATGGATGTAAAAAACTGCTTTTCTCAATGGAAAACTTGAGGAAGAGATCTATATGGATCAACCTCAAGGCTTTGAAGCTAATGGACTTGAGCGCAAATTGTGCAAGCTTAAGAAGTCCATATATGGCTTAAAGCAAGCATCTAGACAATGGAATGTGCGCTTCCACCAAGCTATGATGGAAAATGGGTTTTCCATGATTGAGGAAGACCACTGTGTTTACACTATGAGATCTGATGGTAATTATGTCATTCTGACACTGTACGTAGATGACATACTTATGGCTAGCAATAGCAAGGAGCTATTGGAAACCATTAAGAAATGATTGTCCTCCATATTTGATATGAAGGACATGGGTGAAGCAAGCTATGTGCTTGGTGTCAAGATTGTTAGAAATAGGCAAAAGAGATTTTTAGGTTTATCTCAGGAGACCTATATTGACAATGTCTTGACGAGATACCAGATGCACAACTGCAAACCAATTGATACTCCAGTGGAGAAGGGTTTGCATTTGAGCCTTGATATGGGTCCTAAGACTCCAGAGGAGAAAACCAAGATGGAAAGAGTTCCATATTCCATTGCAGTAGGTAGCCTTATGTACGCTATGATGTGTACTAGGCCGGATATTTGTTATGCAGTGGGTTTGGTTAGTCGATACCAATCAAACCCAGACATAGAGCACTGGAAAGCAGTCAAGAGGATATTGAGATATCTCAGAGGAACGAGTAACTACATGTTGTGTTACCAAGGATCAAATTTGCGCTTAGTTGGCTATAGCGATGCCAACTGAGCTGGAGACATCGATGAGTGCAAATCAACCTCTGAATATGCTTTCTTGCTG